>NC_056459.1:39354102-39458435 GCF_018296145.1 Oncorhynchus tshawytscha
GAGCTGTGTGTAGTGAAGGTGGAGCTTCAGCAGAGAGAGAGGGGGACACTAGCAGTGTTGTTGGACCAATCTGCAGCCCCTGGACTCTGCAGCCCCTGGATTCCTGCTCTACCCATATGACCTACTGTCCCCAACAGATCAGATTACCTTGACCTACTGTCCCCAGCAGATCAAGGTCTAACCAGATGGCCTACGGTCACCAACAGATCAGATGACCTTGACCTACTGTCCCCAGCAGATCAAGGTCTACCCAGATGGCCTACTGTCACCAACAGATGAGATGACCTACTGCCACCAACAGATCAGATGACCTACTGTCACCAACAGATCAGATGACCTACTGTCCCCAACAGGTCAAGGTCTACCCAGATGACCTACTGCCACCAACAGATCAGGGTCTACCCAGATGACCTACTGTCCCCAACAGATCAGATGCCCTACTGTCCCCAACAGATCAGATGACCTACTGTCCCCAACAGATCAGGGTCTACCCAGATGACCTACTGTCACCAACAGATCAGGGTCTACCCAGATGACCTACTGTCACCAACAGATCAGATGACCTACTGTCCCAAACAGATCAGATGACCTACTGCCACCAACAGATCAGATGACCTACTGTCCCCAACAGATCAAGGTCTACCCAGATGACCTACTGTCACCAACAGATCAAGGTCTACCCAGATGACCTACTGCCGACAACAGATCAGATGACCTACTGTCCCCAACAGATCAGATGACCTACTGTCACCAACCTTCTATAGGAATACAACATCAACTGGACAATCAACATCAACTTTCAGAAAACCAAGGTCATGATTTAGCAGAAAAAGGGAAGGAATAAGAGCAGCAGACATTCCTTCAAATGAGGAAATTCCATGGTTGAACCAACTACCTGGGACAGGAAATACCAAGGTTGAACCAACTACCTGGAACAGGAAATACCATGGTTGAACCAACTACCTGGGACAGGAAATACCATGGTTGAACCAACTACCTGGGACAGGAAATACCATGGTTGAACCAACTACCTGGGACAGGAAATACCATGGTTGAACCAACTTCCTGGGACAGGAAATACCATGGTTGAACCAACTACCTGGGACAGGAAATACCATGGTTGAACCAACTACCTGGGACAGGAAATACCATGGTTGAACCAACTACCTGGGACAGGAAATACCAAGGTTGAACCAACTACCTGGGACAGGAAATACCATGGTTGAACCAACTACCTGGGACAGGAAATACCATGGTTGAACCAACTACCTGGGACAGGAAATACCAAGGTTGAACCAACTACCTGGGACAGGAAATACCATGGTTGAACCAACTACCTGGGACAGGAAATACCATGGTTGAACCAACTACCTGGGACAGGAAATACCATGGTTGAACCAACTACCTGGGACAGGAAATACCATGGTTGTCCTGGGACTAACAACCAGAACCTCTGGTGGATTTGATCTGGCAGTGAATGAACTAGAAGGAAAATCCTGCAAAACATTTTACTCCATAAAATGACAATTCTCAAAAAGACACATTCCAATCCAAATATTGTGCAAAATATTCTATAGAGTCATTTTACCAAATGCACTACATGGAGGTGAGGTCTGGCATCCGACCTGTAATTACAATTATAAGCGCTGGGAGAAATACCCAACAGGAAATGTGCAAACAGAATTATCCTAAATATCCAAAAGGAAGCACCAAATAATCTCCGGAGAACTGAGATGAAACTATTCAAAACATGTGTTGGATGTATTTGATACCATTCCACTGATTCTGCTCCAGCCGTGACCACGAACCCGTCCTCCCCAATGAAGGTGCCACCAGCCTCCTGTGGTGTAGACAGCCTGCTGCTGCCTGTTGCCGCTCTGAGACTAGGTAGGGGGCCCACGTGGGGAACCGGGGGGCCCTGCCTTGATTGGCTAACTGATTTATAAAAAATGTAAAAAGTAAATAAAAAATACATGTGACCAATCAGACACGAGCTTGACCCAAGCAGACCCAATCAGACCCAAGCTGGACCCAAGCACACCCAATCAGACCCAAGCTGGACCCAAGCAGACCCAATCAGACCCAAGCTGGACCCAAGCAGACCCAATCAGACCCAAGCTGGACCCAAGCAGACCCAATCAGACCCAAGCTGGACCCAAGCAGACCCAATCAGACCCAAGCTGGACCCAAGCAGACCCAATCAGACCCAAGCTGGACCCAAGCAGACCCAATCAGACCCAAGCTGGACCCAAGCCCATAGCGGGTCCAAGAGGCAAAGTCCTTTTGAAATATATGTTTTTAATTATCCAACCACAGGAGCCTGCTTGCAATATTCAAATCACACCAGAGAGCATAATTTAGCCACAGAGGACCAATAGTTTATAAAAAATAACTGGGGATTAAGTTTGATCACAAGCGCATCCAGGTATGGACCAAAATGAAGGACTTGTTTACTCTAGTATTGTCTTTATACTGGCAGTTACCGCTATGCCTACGCTACAACGTTTAAAAATCCCCTGGGACTTCTGAATCTGGCCCTGGCTATGTTCAGTTCAATCTAAAAGAGCCCTGTTTTTAGAATAATAATAATAATAATCTGATCGTTGACACTTTGGTTATTTGTTTTGTTGATTTCTTTCTTGAATTTGATTTTCTATTATTTATTTATGTTTTTATTTCCAACATTTCTCTGTTAAATTAGTACCAATGTTTTTATTGTATGTAAAATGTGCCTATTTGATTGTGGTATATATATATATATATTTTTTAATAATAATAAAATAAATACAATAAATGTAAATAAAAATGTGTATAATGTAGAGATATTTGTCATTGTAATACTGCATATTTCCACTAAAGATGTAAAATATCTATCCAACACCACACCATTCTGTCTCCTATCTATCCAACACCACACCATTCTGTCTCCTATCTATCCAACACCACACCATTCTGTCTCCTATCTATCCAACTGTACACCATTCTGTCTCCTATCTATCCAACTGTACACCATTCTGTCTCCTATCTATCCAACTGTACACCATTCTGTCTCCTATCTATCCAACTGTACACCATTCTGTCTCCTATCTATCCAACTGTACACCATTCTGTCTCCTATCTATCCAACTGTACACCATTCTGTCTCCTATCTATCCAACTGTACACCATTCTGTCTCCTATCTATCCAACTGTACACCATTCTGTCTCCTATCTATCCAACACCACACCATTCTGTCTCCTATCTATCCAACTGTACACTATTCTGTCTCCTATTTATCCAACAGTACACCACTCTGTCTACTATCTATCCAACTGTACACCATTCTGTCTCCTATCTATCCAACTGTACACCATTCTGTCCCCTATCTATCCAACACCACACCATTCTGTCTCCTATCTATCCAACTGTACACCATTATGTCTCCTATCTATCCAACTGTACACCATTCTGTCTCCTATCTATCCAACACCACACCATTCTGTCTCCTATCTATCCAACTGTACACTATTCTGTCTCCTATTTATCCAACAGTACACCACTCTGTCTACTATCTATCCAACTGTACACCATTCTGTCTCCTATCTATCCAACTGTACACCATTCTGTCTCCTATCTATCCAACTGTACACCATTCTGTCTCCTATCTATCCAACTTCTGTCTCCTACACCATTCTGTCTCCTATCTATTCAACTGTACACCATTCTTCTGTCTCCTATCTATCCAACTGTACACCATTCTGTCTCCTATCTATGTCTTCTGTCTCCTATCTATCCAACTGTACACCATTCTGTCTCCTATCTATTCAACTGTACACCATTCTGTCTCCTATCTATCCAACTGTACACCATTCTGTCATTCTGTCTTCTGTCTCCTATCTATCCAACTGTACACCATTCTGTCTCCTATCTATCCAACTGTACACCATTCTGTCTCCTATCTATCCAACACCACACCATTCTGTCTCCTATCTATCCAACTGTACACCATTCTGTCTCCTATCTATCCAACTGTACACCATTCTGTCTCCTATCTATCCAACACCACACCATTCTGTCTCCTATCTATCCAACACCACACCATTCTGTCTCCTATCTATCCAACTGTACACCATTCTGTCTCCTATCTATCCAACACCACACCATTCTGTCTCCTATCTATCCAACTGTACACTATTCTGTCTCCTATTTATCCAACAGTACACCACTCTGTCTACTATCTATCCAACAGTCCACCATTCTGTCCAGCCAGCCAAATCAGTCAGCAAGTCTAGCCAGCCAGCCAATAAGTCCAGCCAGCCAGACCAGCCGGACCAGCCATTAAGTCCAGCCAGCCAAACCAGTCAGCAAGGCTAGCCAGCCAGCCAGTCATTTCAGCCAGCCAGACCAACCGGTAAGTCCAACCAGTCAGCCAGTAAGTCCAGCCAGCCATTAAGTCCAGCCAGCCATTAAGTCCAGCCAATCCAGCCAGTAAGTCCAGCCAGCCAGACCAGCCAGTAAGTCCAGCCAGCCAATCCAGTCAGCAAGTCTAGCCAGCCAGCCAGCCAGTAAGTCCAGTCAGCCAGTAAGTCCAGCCAGCCAGTAAGTCCAGCCAGCCATTAAGTCCAGCCAAACCAGCCAGTAAGTCCAGCCAGCCGGACCAGCCAGTAAGTCCAGCCAGCCAGTAAGTCCAGCCAGCCATTAAGTCCAGCCAAACCAGCCAGTATGTCCAGCCAGCCAGAACAGCCAGTAAGTCCAGCCAGCCAATCCAGTCAGCAAGTCTAGCCAGCCAGCCAGCCAGTAAGTCCAGCCAGCCAGACCAACCGGTAAGTCCAACCAGTCAGAATCACAGCAGGCCAAACAGACCAGCCAGTAAGGCAAGCCAGACCAGCCATTAAGCCCAGCCAGCCAGACCAGCCAGTAAGTCCAGCTAGCCAGACCTGCCAGTAAGTCCAGCCAGACCAGCCAGTAAGTCCAGCCAGCCAAATCAGTCAGCAAGTCTAGCCAGCCAGCCAATAAGTCCAGCCAGCCAGACCAGCCAGTAAGTCCAGCTAGCCAGACCTGCCAGTAAGTCCAGCCAGACCAGCCAGTAAGTCCAGCCAGCCAAATCAGTCAGCAAGTCTAGCCAGCCAGCCAATAAGTCCAGCCAGCCAGACCAGCCGGACCAGCCATTAAGTCCAGCCAGCCAAACCAGTCAGCAAGGCTAGCCAGCCAGCCAGTCATTTCAGCCAGCCAGACCAACCGGTAAGTCCAACCAGTCAGCCAGTAAGTCCAGCCAGCCATTAAGTCCAGCCAGCCATTAAGTCCAGCCAATCCAGCCAGTAAGTCCAGCCAGCCGGACCAGCCAGTAAGTCCAGCCAGCCAATCCAGTCAGCAAGTCTAGCCAGCCAGCAAGCCAGTAAGTCCAGTCAGCCAGTAAGTCCAGCCAGCCAGTAAGTCCAGCCAGCCATTAAGTCCAGCCAAACCAGCCAGTAAGTCCAGCCAGCCGGACCAGCCAATAAGTCCAGCCAGCCAGTAAGTCCAGCCAGCCATTAAGTCCAGCCAAACCAGCCAGTATGTCCAGCCAGCCGGAACAGCCAGTAAGTCCAGCCAGCCAATCCAGTCAGCAAGTCTAGCCAGCCAGCCAGCCAGTAAGTCCAGCCAGCCAGACCAACCGGTAAGTCCAACCAGTCAGCCAGTAAGACCAGTCAGCCAGACCAGCCAGCGAGTCTCGGTCTAATTCTGCTCTGCATGCATTATTTGATGTTTTACGTTGCACACAGAGGATATTTCAGCAGAATTCTGCGTGCAGAGTCTCAATTTGGTGTTTGTCCCATTTTGTGAATTGTTGGTTGGTGAGCGGATCCCAGACCTCACAACCATGAATGGGCAATGGGTTATATAACTGATTCAAGTATTTTTAGCCAGATCCTAATTGGTATGTCGAATTTTATGTTCCTTTTGATGACATAGAATGCCCTTCTTGCCTTGTCTCTCAGATTGTTCACAGCTTTGTGGAAGTTACCTGTGGTGCTGATGTTCAGGCCAATGTTTTACAGTGGGGCAAAAAAGTATTTAGTCAGCCACCAATTGTGCAAGTTCTCCCACTTAAAAATATGAGAGAGGCCTGTAATTTTCATCATAGGTACACTTCAACTATGACAGACAAAATGAGGGAAAAAAATCCAGATAATCACATTGTAGGATTTTTAATGCATTTATTTGCAAATTATGGTGGAAAATAAGTATTTGGTCACCTACCAACAAGCAAGATTTCTGGCTCTCACAGACCTGTAACTTCTTCTTTAAGAGGCTCCTCTGTCCTCCACTCATTACCTGTATTAATGGCACCTGTTTGAACTTGTTATCAGTATAAAAAACACCTATGTATAGTTTTTTGTGTGCTCTAGAGCAACGGTGTCTAGATGGAATTTGTTTATGTGGTCCTGGCGACTGGACCTTTTTTGCAACACCATTATTT
The DNA here is from genome assembly GCF_018296145.1 of Oncorhynchus tshawytscha. NCBI lineage: Eukaryota > Metazoa > Chordata > Actinopteri > Salmoniformes > Salmonidae > Oncorhynchus > Oncorhynchus tshawytscha. The sequence goes on from NC_056459.1 coordinate 39,360,540, forward strand.
TGGTCTTACTGATATTTACTGCCAGGGCCCAGGTCTGGCAGAATCTGTGCAGAAGATCTAGATGCTGCTGTAGGCCCTCCTTGGTTGGTGACAGAAGCACCAGATCATCAGCAAACAGTAGACATTTGACTTCAGATTCTAGCAGGGTGAGGCCAGGTGCTGCAGACTTTTCTAGTGCCCGTGCCAATTCATTGATATATATGTTGAAGAGGGTGGGGCTTAAGCTGCATCCCTGTCTCAACCCACGGCCCTGTGGGAAGAAATGTGTGTGTTTTTGCTTATTTTAACTGCACACTTGTTGTTTGTGTAGATGGATTTTATAATGTTGTATGTTTTTCCCCCAACACCACTTTCCATCCATTTGTATAGCAGACCCTCATGCCAAATTGAGTCAAAGGCTTTTTTGAAATCAACAAAGCATGAGAAGACTTTGCCTTTGTTTCGGTTTGTTTATTTGTCTATCAGGGTGTGCAGGGTGAACACGTGGTCTGTCGTACGATAATTTGGTAAAAAGCCAATTTGTACATTGTTTTCATTAAGGAAATGTACAAGTATGCTATTAATAATAGTGCAGAGGATTTTCCCAAGGTTGCTGTTGACGCATATCCCACAGTAGTTATTGGGGTCAAATGTGTCTCCACTTTTGTGGATTGGGGTGATCAGTCCATGGTTCCAAATATTGGGAAGGATGCCAGAGCTGAGGATGATGTTAAAGAGTTTTAGTACATATAGCCCATTGGAATTTGTGGTCTGTATATTTTAATCATTTCATTGAGGATACAGTACCATCAACACCACAGGCCTTGTTGGGTTGGAGGGTTTGTGTTTTGTCCTGTAGTTCATTCAAGGTAATTAGAGAACCCAGTGGGTTCTGGTAGTATTTAATATTTGATCCTAAGATTTGTATTTGATCATGTATATGTTTTTGCTGTTTGTTCTTTGTTGTAGAGCCAAAAAGATTGGAGAAGTGGTTTACCCATACATCTCCATTTTGGATATATAACTCTTCGTGTTGTTGTTTGTTTCACGTTTTGCAATTATCCCAGAAGTGTTGAGCTGATATCTGACGTGCTGTTCCTTCTTTTTCCGTAGTGTATTTCCGTATTGTTTTAGTGATTCACCATAGTGAAGGAGTAGACTCAGGTTTTCTGGGTCTCAATGTTTTTGGTTGGACAGATTTCTCAATTTCTTTCTCAGGTTTTTGCATTCATTCTTCATTTTTAATTTCCTTTGAATTTCTAGCCAGATGTAAAATGTTCCTGTTTTGATTAATTTAATGGAGTGAGTTAGATCTGCTCTGTACCAAATTAGCATACCCCCTGAGTCTCTTCCCTGTTTCACACCTGGTAGTGTGGTGGATGGGACTACCAGCTCTCTGTAACCTAGAGGGCAACCAGTGGGTCCGTGTCCTCTATAACATGTTTCTTGTAGGATGACAATGTCTGTATTCACGATTTATTTGATGAAGTCCAGGTTCCTGCTCTTTAGGCCAAAGACAGATGACCTCAGGCCTTGGATATTCCAGGATGAGATACATGTCATTCTCACTGTTTCTATGTTTTTCTCTTCAAACACAAGCTGAGTGGTAATGAAAAAGACAGTTTCAAGTTGTGTGTCTGGCGTACAGTCCGACCAGTCAGAACAATCAAATGATGAACATTTATTGATTTCCCCAATCATAGGAATAAGTATTATCACAGCTAGCTAAAAGTATTAGGGAGCAGTGAACTAAATCTTGCTGTAGCTTGGTGGTAGTTCAACTAGTAATTTAACTACATGCTGCTGTAGCTTGGTGGTAGTTCAACTAGTAATTTAACTACATGCTGCTGTAGCTTGGTGGTAGTTCAACTAGTAATTTAACTACATGCTGCTGTAGCTTGGTGGTAGTTCAACTAGTAATTTAACTACATGCTGCTGTAGCTTGGTGGTAGTTCAACTAGTAATTTAACTACATGCTGCTGTAGCTTGGTGGTAGTTCAACTAGTAATTTAACTACATGCTGCTGTAGCTTGGTGGTAGTTCAACTAGTAATTTAACTACATGCTGCTGTAGCTTGGTGGTAGTTCAACTAGTAATTTAACTACATGTTTGTCACGCTCTGACCTTAGAGATCCTTATTTATTCTCTATGTTTGGTTAGGTCAGGGTGTGACGCGGGTGGGAAAATCTATGTTTTATATTTCTTTGTTGTTTTTGCTGAGTGTGGTTCCCAATCAGAGGCAGCTGTCTATCGTTGTCTCTGATTGGGGATCATATATAAGTTGTGATTTTCCGTTTGGGGTTTGTGGGGTGTTATTTCCTGTTTAGTGTCTGTGCCTGACGGAACTGTTTGCTTTCGTTTTTTGGATTTTGTTATTTTTGTTTGAGTGTTTCTTGTACATAAATATCTTGAACACTTTCCACGCTGTGCTTTGGTCCACTCTTCCTTCCACCGACGAACGTTGCAGTAGCTTGGTGGTAGTTCAACTAAATTCAATTCTTGGTGGTGTTTTCAGTAGTTAATCAGCAGTTAGCAGTCTAGTTACCTACTGGGCAAACACTGAACGTTGAATGAACGTTGTTTCCATGTCATTTCAACCAGAAACGTGTTATACCATTGAATCAACGTGGAAACTGATTGGTTTAGAAAAAAAATCATCAATGTAAGGGAATTTCTTCTAGACCCCATCACCCCAGTAGACTAGACCCCATCACCCCAGTAGACTAGACCCCATCACCCCAGTAGACTAGACCCCATCACCCCAGTAGACTAGACCCCATCACCCCAGTAGACTAGACCCCATCACCCCAGTAGACTAGACCCCATCACCCCAGCAGGCTAGACCCCATCACCCCAGTAGACTAGACCCCATCACCCCAGTAGACTAGACCCCATCACCCCAGTAGACTAGACCCCATCACCCCAGTAGACTAGACCCCATCACCCCAGTAGACTAGACCCCATCACCCCAGTAGACTAGACCCCATCACCCCAGTAGACTAGACCCCATCACCCCAGCAGGCTAGACCCCATCACCCCAGTAGACTAGACCCCATCACCCCAGTAGACTAGACCCCATCACCCCAGTAGACTAGACCCCATCACCCCAGTAGACTAGACCCCATCACCCCAGCAGGCTAGACCCCATCACCCCAGTAGACTAGACCCCATCACCCCAGTAGACTAGACCCCATCACCCCAGTAGACTAGACCACATCACCCCAGTAGACTAGACCCCATCACCCCAGTAGACTAGACCCCATCACCCCAGTAGACTAGACCCCATCACCCCAGTAGACTAGACCCCATCACCCCAGTAGACTAGACCCCATCACCCCAGCAGGCTAGACCCCATCACCCCAGTAGACTAGACCCCATCACCACAGTAGACTAGACCCCATCACCCCAGTAGACTAGACCCCATCACCCCAGTAGACTAGACCCCATCACCCCAGCAGGCTAGACCCCATCACCCCAGTAGACTAGACCCCATCACCCCAGTAGACTAGACCCCATCACCCCAGTAGACTAGACCACATCACCCCAGTAGACTAGACCCCATCACCCCAGTAGACTAGACCCCATCACCCCAGTAGACTAGACCCCATCGCCCCAGTAGACTAGACCCCATCGCCCAAGTAGACTAGACCCCATCGCCCCAGGAGACTAGACCCCATCACCCCAGTAGACTAGACCCCATCGCCCCAGTAGACTAGACCCCATCGCCCCAGTAGACTAGACCCCATCACCCCAGTAGACTAGACCCCATCACCCCAGTAGACTAGACCCCATCACCCCAGTAGACTAGACACCATCACCCCAGCAGCCTAGACCCCATCACCCCAGTAGACTAGACCCCATCACCCTAGACCCCATCACCCCAGTAGACTAGACCCCATCGCCCCAGTAGACTAGACCCCATCGCCCCAGGAGACTAGACCCCATCACCCCAGTAGACTAGACCCCATCACCCCAGTAGACTAGACCCCATCGCCCCAGTAGACTAGACCACATCACCCCAGTAGAATAGACCCATCACCCCAGGAGACTAGACCCCATCACCCCAGTAGACCAGACCCCATCACCCCAGCAGCCTAGACCCCATCTCCCCAGTAGACTAGACCCCATCACCCTAGACCCCATCACCCCAGTAGACTAGACCCCATCACCCCAGTAGCCTAGACCCCATCACCCGAGTAGACTAAACCCCATCACCCCAGCAGACTAGACCCCATCACCCCATCAACCTAGACCCCATCACCCCAGTAGACTAGACCCCATCACCCCAGTAGACTAGACCCCATCAGCCCAGCAGACTAGACCCCATCACCCCAGTAGACTAGACCCCATCACTCCAGCAGCCTAGACCCCATCACCCCAGTAGACTAGACCCCATCACCCTAGACCCCATCACCCCAGTCCTAGACCCCATCACCCCAGTAGACTAAACCCCATCACCCCAGCAGACTAGACCCCATCACCCCAGTAGACTAGACCCCATCGCCCCAGTAGACTAGACCCCATCGCCCCAGTAGACTAGACCCCATCACCCCAGTAGACTAGACCCCATCACCCCAGTAGACTAGACCCCATCACCCCAGTAGACTAGACACCATCACCCCAGCAGCCTAGACCCCATCACCCCAGTAGACTAGACCCCATCACCCTAGACCCCATCACCCCAGTAGACTAGACCCCATCGCCCCAGTAGACTAGACCCCATCGCCCCAGTAGACTAGACCACATCACCCCAGTAGAATAGACCCATCACCCCAGGAGACTAGACCCCATCACCCCAGTAGACTAGACCCCATCACCCCAGCAGCCTAGACCCCATCTCCCCAGTAGACTAGACCCCATCACCCTAGACCCCATCACCCCAGTAGACTAGACCCCATCACCCCAGTAGCCTAGACCCCATCACCCGAGTAGACTAAACCCCATCACCCCAGCAGACTAGACCCCATCACCCCATCAACCTAGACCCCATCACCCCAGTAGACTAGACCCCATCACCCCAGTAGACTAGACCCCATCAGCCCAGCAGACTAGACCCCATCACCCCAGTAGACTAGACCCCATCACTCCAGCAGCCTAGACCCCATCACCCCAGTAGACTAGACCCCATCACCCTAGACCCCATCACCCCAGTAGCCTAGACCCCATCACCCCAGTAGACCCCCATCACCCCAGTCTAGACCCCATCACCCCAGTAGACTAGACCCCATCACCCCAGCAGGCTAGACCCCATCACCCCAGTAGACTAGACCCCATCACCCCATCACCAGACTAGACCCCATCACCCCAGTAGACTAGACCCCATCACCCCAGCAGGCTAGACCCCATCACCCCAGTAGACTAGACCCCATCACCCCAGTAGACTAGACCCCATCACCCCAGTAGACTAGACCCCATCACCCCAGTAGACTAGACCCCATCACCCCAGCAGGCTAGACCCCATCACCCCAGTAGACTAGACCCCATCACCCCAGTAGACTAGACCCCATCACCCCAGTAGACTAGACCACATCACCCCAGTAGACTAGACCCCATCACCCCAGTAGACTAGACCCCATCGCCCCAGTAGACTAGACCCCATCGCCCAAGTAGACTAGACCCCATCGCCCCAGGAGACTAGACCCCATCACCCCAGTAGACTAGACCCCATCGCCCCAGTAGACTAGACCCCATCACCCCAGTAGACTAGACCCCATCACCCCAGTAGACTAGACCCCATCACCCCAGTAGACTAGACCCCATCACCCCAGTAGACTAGACACCATCACCCCATCACCCTAGACCCCATCACCCCAGTAGACTAGACCCCATCGCCCCAGTAGACTAGACCCCATCGCCCCAGGAGACTAGACCCCATCACCCCAGTAGACTAGACCCCATCGCCCCAGTAGACTAGACCCCATCGCCCCAGTAGACTAGACCACATCACCCCAGTAGAATAGACCCATCACCCCAGGAGACTAGACCCCATCACCCCAGTAGACTAGACCCCATCACCCCAGCAGCCTAGACCCCATCTCCCCAGTAGACTAGACCCCATCACCCTAGACCCCATCACCCCAGTAGACTAGACCCCATCACCCCAGTAGCCTAGACCCCATCACCCGAGTAGACTAAACCCCATCACCCCAGCAGACTAGACCCCATCACCCCATCAACCTAGACCCCATCACCCCAGTAGACTAGACCCCATCACCCCAGTAGACTAGACCCCATCAGCCCAGCAGACTAGACCCCATCACCCCAGTAGACTAGACCCCATCACTCCAGCAGCCTAGATCCCATCATCCCAGTAGACTAGACCCCATCACCCTAGACCCCATCACCCCAGTAGCCTAGACCCCATCACCCCAGTAGACTAAACCCCATCACCCCAGCAGACTAGACCCCATCACCCCATCAACCTAGACCCCATAACCCCAGGAGACTAGACCCCATCACCCCAGCAGACTAGACCCCATCACCCCAGCAGCCTAGACCCCATCACCACAGGAGACTAGACCCCATCACCCCAGCAGACTAGACCCCATCACCCCAGCAGCCTAGACCCCATCACCCCAGTAGACTAGACCTCATCACCCCAGTAGACTAGACCCCATCACCTCAGCAGCCTAGACCCATCACCCCAGCAGCCTAGACCCATCACCCCAGTAGACTAGACCCCATCACCCCAGCAGCCTAGACCCCATCACCCCAGTAGACTAGACCCCATCACCCCAGTAGACTAGATCCCATCACCCCAGCAGCCTAGACCCATCACCCCAGTAGACTAGACCCCATCACCCCAGTAGCCTAGAACCCATCACCCCAGCAGCCCAGACCCCATCACCCCAGTAGACTAGACCCCATCACCCCAGTAGCCTAGAACCCATCACCCCAGCAGCCCAGACCCCATCACCCCAGCAGCCTAGACCCCATCACCCCAGTAGACTAGACCCCATCACCCCAGCAGCCCAGACCCCATCACCCCAGTAGACTAGACCCCATCACCCCAACCCCATCACCCCAACCCCATCACCCCAGTAGACTAGACCCATCACCCCATCACCCCAACCCCATCACCCCAGCAGCCTAGACCCCATCACCCCAGTAGACTAGACCCCATCACCCCAACCCCATCACCCCAGTAGACTAGACCCATCACCCCATCACCCCAACCCCATCACCCCAGTAGACTAGACCCCATCACCCCAGTAGACTAGACCCATCACCCCATCACCCCAACCCCATCACCCCAGCAGCCTAGACCCCATCACCCCAGCAGCCTAGACCCCATCACCCCATCACCCCAGCAGCCTAGACCCCATCACCCCATCACCCCATCACCCCAGCAGCCTAGACCCATCACCCCATCACCCCAGCATCCGAGACCCCATCACCCCATCACCCCATCAGCCTAGACCCCATCACCCCATCACCCCAGCAGCCTAGACCCCATCACCCCATCACTCCAGCAGCCTAGACCCCATCACCCCAGTAGACTAGACCCCATCACCCTAGACCCCATCACCCCAGTAGACTAGACCCCATCACCCCAGTAGCCTAGACCCCATCACCCCAGTAGACTAAACCCCATCACCCCAGCAGACTAGACCCCATCACCCCATCAACCTAGACCCCATAACCCCAGGAGACTAGACTCCATCACCCCAGCAGACTAGACCCCATCACCCCAGCAGCCTAGACCCCATCACCACAGGAGACTAGACCCCATCACCCCAGCAGACTAGACCCCATCACCCCAGCAGCCTAGACCCCATCACCCCAGTAGACTAGACCCCATCACCCCAGTAGACTAGACCCCATCACCCCAGCAGGCTAGACCCCATCACCCCAGTAGACTAGACCCCATCACCCCAGCAGACTAGACCCCATCACCCCAGTAGACTAGACTCCATCACCCCAGCAGACTAAACCCCATCACCCCAGTAGACTAGACCTCATCGCCCCAGTAGACTAGACCCCATCACCCCAGTAGACTAGACCCCATCACCCCAGTAGACTAGACCCCATCACCTCAGCAGCCTAGACCCATCACCCCAGCAGCCTAGACCCATCACCCCAGTAGACTAGACCCCATCACCCCAGCAGCCTAGACCCCATCACCCCAGTAGACTAGACCCCATCACCCCAGTAGACTAGATCCCATCACCCCAGCAGCCTAGACCCATCACCCCAGTAGACTAGACCCCATCACCCCAGTAGCCTAGAACCCATCACCCCAGCAGCCCAGACCCCATCACCCCAGTAGACTAGACCCCATCACCCCAGTAGCCTAGAACCCATCACCCCAGCAGCCCAGACCCCATCACCCCAGCAGCCTAGACCCCATCACCCCAGTAGACTAGACCCCATCACCCCAGCAGCCCAGACCCCATCACCCCAGTAGACTAGGCCCCATCACCCCAACCCCATCACCCCAACCCCATCACCCCAGTAGACTAGACCCATCACCCCATCACCCCAACCCCATCACCCCAGCAGCCTAGACCCCATCACCCCAGTAGACTAGACCCCATCACCCCAACCCCATCACCCCAGTAGACTAGACCCATCACCCCATCACCCCAACCCCATCACCCCAGTAGACTAGACCCCATCACCCCAGTAGACTAGACCCATCACCCCATCACCCCAACCCCATCACCCCAGCAGCCTAGACCCCATCACCCCAGCAGCCTAGACCCCATCACCCCATCACCCCAGCAGCCTAGACCCATCACCCCATCACCCCAGCAGCCTAGACCCCATCACCCCAGCAGCCTAGACCCCATCACCCCATCACCCCAGCCCTAGACCCCATCACCCCAGCAGCCTAGACCCCATCACCCCAGCAGCCTAGACCCCATCACCCCATCACCCCAGCAGCCTAGACCCATCACCCCATCACCCCAGCAGCCTAGACCCCATCACCCCATCACCCCATCACCCCAGCAGCCTAGACCCATCACCCCATCACCCCAGCAGCCGAGACCCCATCACCCCATCACCCCATCAGCCTAGACCCCATCACCCCATCACCCCAAGCCTAGACCCCATCACCCCATCACCCCAGCAGCCTAGACCCCATCACCCCATCACCCCAGCAGCCTAGACCCCATCACCCCATCACCCCAGCAGCCTAGACCCCATCACCCCAGCAGCCTCCCCATCACCCCAGCAGCCTAGACCCCATCACCCCATCACCCCAACCCCATCACCCCAGCAGCCTAGACCCCATCACCCCATCACCCCAGCAGCCTGGACCCCATCACCCCATCACCCCAGCAGCCTAGACCCCATCACCCCATCACCCCAGCAGCCTAGACCCCATCACCCCATCAGCCTAGACCCCATCACCCCATCACCCCAGCAGCCTAGACCCCATCACCCCATCACCCCATCACCCCAGCAGCCTAGACCCCATCACCCCATCACCCCATCACCCCAGCAGCCTAGACCCCATCACCCCATCACCCCAGCAGCCTAGACCCCATCACCCCATCACCCCAGCAGCCTAGACCCCATCACCCCAGCAGCCTAGACCCCATCACCCCAGCAGCCTAGACCCCATCACCCCATCACCCCAACCCCATCACCCCAGCAGCCTAGACCCCATCACCCCATCACCCCAGCAGCCTGGACCCCATCACCCCATCACCCCAGCAGCCTAGACCCCATCACCCCATCACCCCAGCAGCCTAGACCCCATCACCCCATCAGCCTAGACCCCATCACCCCATCACCCCAGCAGCCTAGACCCCATCACCCCATCACCCCATCACCCCAGCAGCCTAGACCCCATCACCCCATCACCCCATCACCCCAGCAGCCTAGACCCCACCCCATCACCCCAGCAGCCTAGACCCCATCACCCCATCACCCCAGCAGCCTCCCCATCACCCCAGCAGCCTAGACCCCATCACCCCAGCAGCCTAGACCCCATCACCCCATCACCCCAGCAGCCTAGACCCCATCACCCCAGCAGCTAGCCCAGTGTTTTTCTTTCTTTCCTTTCACAGGAGACATGCTGACTGCCGCGGAGACCAAGTTCCCATAGCTATTGAGAAAATATCAACCAAACCCTTTAATTTCAATGTTAAACTTTTGCCAAAACTCTAGGCTACCCCACCACTACCAATACAACCACTGCCTCCTAAAATAAATCCCATTTCAACTTCAACTTGGATTTATTTTTTTTTGGGGGGTCACGTGAGGATTTGTGGGACAAAGTCTCAGTGGGTTGAGAGTAAAAACATCAGGATGGATTGAGGAGATGTGACTGGTCCTTGGTGGGGGTTGGGCCAGGTGGTGTTCTAATGACATGCAAAGTCCCACGGATGTCAACCTTTAAAAGAAGAGCGACCAAAACTATGGAGAGCAGAAACACAGACACCACAGTGTGTTGCTAAGACCCTTGAATAAACCGGGTTCAGGGCTCCAGACTCCAGGGGATTGTCAGCTGACGTGGCAGGCCTACCACAGGCCGAAGGGGTGACATTGGATGTGACAGATTGGTGTGTGTGTGTGTGTGTATGTGTGTGTATGTGTGTGTGTGTGTGTGTGTGTGTGTGTGTGTGTGTGTGTGTGTGTGTGTGTGTGTGTGTGTGTGTGTGTGTGTGTGTGTGTGTGTGTGTGTGTGTGTGTGTGTGTGTGTGTGTTGGGAGAGCAGACAGGCTGGCCAGGCATGGACATTAAAGCATTCTTTCAAACTGACATGAATATTATTATTCAATTGTATATACTACATACTGACATGAATATTATTATTCAATTGTATATACTACATACTGACATCAATATTGTTATTACATTGTATATACTATATACTGACATTAATATTGTCATTACATTGTATATACTACATACTGACATGTATATTGTTATTACATTGTATATACTACATACTGACATGAATATTGTCATTACATTGTATATACTACATACTGACATGAATATTGTCATTACATTGTATATACTACATACTGACATGAATATTGTTATTCAACAGCATATACTAGACTCCATCACCCCAGCACACTAGACCCGATCACGCCGAATCACTCCGAATTTTTAAAGTTCCGGTTAAGATTTGGGATCGACTTAAAACCAAAATATCAAAAACAACTTTATATCCTGCTGGAGACGAACATAAAACCATGGGAGCCAGAGGCAGACGCTTGAAACCCATATGCCATACACGCAAACTGAAATGTAGTTGAAGGTGACTGTTGCCCCTAGTGGCCGATTTTCACGTCATCTCCCGATGTCCTAAGACAAGGATGGATGTTGAATACTGATTTATCACGGGTGACCTGCCTGCCCAAATCATCTTTGTATGAAACCATTACGCGCGGAAAGAACCACGTTGCATACATAGTCAATTATTTCACCAGGGTTGTCTCTTATGACTAATGAACATGAAAAATGACAACTACAACATAATAAGCCCGCTGATTAAATCAATGTCATATTTTTACAGGTCTGTTTCAACAGAGATTCTCTTTATTTACGCGCATTTATTTCCAATAATACCATATCCAGTTGCGCATGAATATAAACCGCAATTCCATAGTCTAGATCATAGATTATTTCAATTCATATAATATTCATATTTTGACAATATTTTTGACTAAGCATTTTCATAAAGAACCATTGCCCACTTCAGCAATCACCTTTGTTGTATCCGATACATTTCACCACGGCTATAACGCAACAGGGCTACAGCAAGTCTCACCAGATTATCGTATATTTACTTCTCTCCACAACCAAATATAAACAGCAACATAAAGGACAAGCAAAGAAGAGAGTGATGAATAAATAAATGGCACTTACACTGAAAAGATGCACAATTCCCACCATCCGTTACGATGGTGTGAGGGCAAAATGTATTTCCAGTCGGTCTCTGACTCCAGTCCACTCCAATCAATGTTAGAATGACGAATGTTTATCAGTTCAGTCAATAAAAATACGGCTCAAGAAGTCAGAACGGTCCGTCAGAAACCCAGAACACATGAACAGCACAGCAGGGTGGCAAGGATTCTTCAATCAGCACCTTCTGGATGGAACGGAGCTGATGTTCAAGGCGTTCGAGTCGAGCTAGAGAGAAAACACGGAGCTGATGCGATGCTATCAAATAAGCTACCTCTTCTGTTCTGCTTGCCTTCGTTGAAAGCCTTTTTATCTTCCAAAATGACTGTTGACATTAAATGAATTTATCTTATAGATATATAGGCTAGTCTAGGTTAGAGAGGAGATTAATAACCACGCATTCGGACTTGCACATTTGGCGCGCCTCCCGGTTGTGTGTCGGTTGCCGTTAGAACGAGGAATAGAATAGTGATGCCTCCTCCTGCAGTTGGGGTCGGTCGGTCGGCGGCGCTCCGGGACCCAGGTGGAGGGAGTCGGTGTGGGCGGGCTCCCAGCGGTGGGAGGAGGAGGAGGAGGAGGAGGAGGTGTGACAGGCTGACTGAGCAAGCAGCTCCAACAGGCTGTGGCTTCTGTGTCCCAAAACAGGTTGTAGAGGTCAAGTAGAAGTGTATAATAGACAAGAATGGTGTGTTATAGACAAAAAGTCACCTGGGTTATTTGTATTGCCCCACTCATTTAGAGCAACTACTGAACTGTGCCTCTGTAGGTGACTGAATGCGCACGGACACTCTCTGTTTCTCACACTTGCTCTCATCTCTCTCCCACCCTCTAAAACTCTATTCAATTTCAATTCAAGGGGATTTATTGACATGGGAAACGCATGTTAACGTTGCCATAGCAAGTGAAATTAATAATAAACAAAAGGGAAATAAACAAATTAACATTAAACATTACATTCACAGAAGTTCCATAAGAATAAAGACATTACAAATGTCATGTTATGTGCAAATAGGTACAAAGGGGGAAAAATAAACATAAATATGGGTTTTTATTTACAATGGTGTTTGTTCTGACCTTTTCTTGTGGCAACAGGTCACAAATATTGCTGCTGTGATGCACACTGTGGTATTTCACCCATATCTACTGTTTATCAGGATTTTATTTTCGAATTCTTTGTAGATCTGTGTAATCTGAGGGAAATATGTCTCTCTAATATGGTCAAACATTGGGCAGGAGGTTAGGGAGTGCAGCTCAGTTTCCACCTCATTTTGTGGGCAGTGTGCACATATCCTGTCTTCTCTTGAGAGCCAGGTCTGCCTACGGCGGCCTTTCTCAATAGCAAGGCTATGCTCACTGAGTCTGTACATAATCTGTACCCTCTCTCTCTCTAAACTCACGCAGATTGCCCTGCATTAACCCAAGAAACTCTCCCCACCATATGGAAGTCAATCCACCAGCTGAAAAAGGCAGAGTAGAGTAGAGCTGAGCCAATCAGAGTAGAGTAGAGCTGGGCCAATCAGAGTAGAGTAGAGCTGAACCAATCAGAGTAGAGTAGAGCTGAGCCAATCAGAGTAGAGTAGAGCTGAGCCAATCAGGGTAGAGTAGAGCTGAGCCAGGCAGAGCAGAGTAGAGCAGAGACAATCAGAGTAGAGTAGAGCTGAGACAGGTAGAGTAGAGTAGAGTAGAGTAGAGTAGAGTAGTGCTGAGCTAGGTAGAGTAGAGCAGAGTAGAGTAGAGTAGAGCTGAGCTGAGACAGGCAGAGTAGAGTAGAGTAGAGTAGAGTAGAGTAGCGCTGAGCCAGTAGAGTAGAGTAGAGTAGAGTACAGCTGAGCTGAGACAGGCAGAGTAGAGTAGAGTAGAGTAGAGTAGAATATAGTAGAGTAGAGTAGAGCTGAGCCAGGCAGAGCAGAGTAGAGTAGAATATAGTAGAGTAGAGTAGAGCTGAGCCAGGCAGAGCAGAGGTGAGCTGAGCCAGGCAGAGCAGAGTAGAGTAGAATATAGTAGAATATAGTAGAGTAGAGTAGAGTTGAGCCAGGCACAGCAGAGTAGAGTAGAATATAGTAGAGTAGAGTAGAGTAGAGCTGAGCCAGGCAACAGCCAGGGTAGGAAGAAGCTTCATTATCACAGCCTGTTGATAACAGCCCTCTCCTTCTCTCTCTGCTCTCTCTCTCTGCTCTCCCCCCTCTCTCTCTCTCGCCCCCCCCCTCTCTCTCTAAGCGCAGGCAGGTTACCCTGCAGTAATCCAAGGCAAACACGTTCCATCTGGAAGTCATTCTGTCAGAACAAAGCAGAACAGAGCTTAGCCAAGCAGAGCAGAGTAGAGTAGAGTAGAGTAGAGTAGAGTAGAGTAGAGTACTGTAGAGTAGAGCAGAGCAGAGTAGAGTAGAGTTGAGTAGAGTAGAGTACTGTAGAGTTGAGTACTGTAGAGTAGAGCAGAGTAGAGCAGAGTAGAGTACTGTAGAGTAGAGGAGAGTAGAGTAGAGTAGAGTACTGCAGAGTCGAGTACTGAAGAGCAGAGCAGAGCAGAGTAGAGTAGAGTACTGTAGAGTAGAGTACTGTAGAGTAGAGTAGAGTAGAGTAGAGAAGAGTAGAGTAGTCTAGTGTAGAGTAGAGTAGTGTAGAGAAGAGTAGAGCAAAGTAGAGTAGAATACTGTAGAGTAGAGTACTGTCGAGTAGAGTAGAGTACTGTAGAGTAGAGTACAGTAGTCTAGTGTAGAGTAGTGTAGAGTAGAGTAGAGTAGTGTATAGTAGAGTAGAGCAGAGTAGAGTAGAGTAGTGTAGAGTACTGTAGAGTAGAGTAGAGTAGAGTAGTGTAGAGTAGAGTAGTGTAGAGTAGTGAAGAGTAGAGTAGTGTAGAGTAGAGTAGAGTAGTGTAGAATAGAGAAGAGTAGTGTAGTGTAGAGTGGAGTAGAGTAGAGTAGTGTAGAGTAGAGTAGTGTAGAGGAGAGGAGAGTAGAGTAGTGTAGAGTACTGTAGAGTAGAGTAGAGCAGAGTAGTGTAGAGTAGAGTATAGTAGAGTAGAGTAGAGTATAGTAGAGTAGTGTAGTGGAGAGTAGAGTAGTGTAGAGGAGAGTAGAGTATAGTAGAGTAGTGTAGTGGAGAATAGAGTAGTGTAGAGTAGAGTACAGTAGTCTAGTGTAGAGTAGTGTAGAGTAGAGTAGTGTAGAGTAGAGTAGAGTAGTGTAGATTAGAGTAGAGTAGTGTAGAGTAGAGTAGTGTAGAGTAGTTTAGAGTTGTGTAGTGTAGAGTAGAGTAGAGTTGTGTAGAGTAGAGTAGAGTCGAGTAGTGTATAGTAGAGTAGGGTAGAGTAGAGTAGTGTAGAGTACTATAGAGTAGAGTAGAGTAGAGTAGAGTAGAGGAGAGTAGAGTAGTGTAGAGCAGAGTACAGTAGTCTAGTGTGGAGTATTGTAGAGTAGAGTAGAGTAGTGTAGAGTAGAGTATAGTAGAGTAGAGTAGTGTAGATTAGAGTAGAGTAGAGTAGAGGAGAGTAGAGTAGTGTAGAGTACTGTAGAGTAGAGTAGAGCAGAGCAGAGTAGTGTAGAGTAGAGTAGTGTAGAGTAGAGTAGAGTATAGTAGAGTAGTGTAGTGGAGAGTAGAGTAGTGTAGAGGATAGTAGAGTATAGTAGAGTAGTGTAGTGGAGAATAGAGTAGTGTAGAGTAGAGTAGAGTACAGTAGTGTAGAGTAGAGTAGAGTAGTGTAGATTAGAGTAGAGTAGTGTATAGTAGATTAGAGTAGTGTAGAGTAGTCTAGAGTTGTGTAGAGTAGTGTAGAGTAGAGTAGAGTCGAGTAGTGTATAGTAGAGTAGCGTAGAGTAGAGTAGTGTAGAGTACTATAGAGTAGAGTAGAGTAGAGTAGAGGAGAGTAGAGTAGTGTAGAGTAGAGTACAGTAGTCTAGTGTGGAGTATTGTAGAGTAGAGTAGAGTAGAGTAGTGTAGAGTAGAGTAGAGTAGTGTAGATTAGAGTAGAGTAGTGTAGAGTAGAGTAGAGTGTAGAGTAGATTAGAGTAGTGTAGAGTAGAGTAGAGTAGTGTAGAGTAGTGTAGTGTGGAGTAGAGTTGAGTAGAGTAGAGTAGTGTAGAGTAGAGTAGTGTAGAGTAGTGTAGAGTAGAGTAGAGTAGAGTTGAGTAGAGTAGTGTAGAGGAGAGTAGAGTACTGTAGAGTAGAGTAGTGTAGAGTAGAGTAGAGTAGTGTAGAGTAGAGTAGAGTAGTGTAGAGTAGTGTAGAGTAGTGTAGAGTAGTGTAGAGTAGAGTAGAGTAGAGTAGTGTAGTGTAGAGTAGAGTAGAGTAGAGTAGTGTAGAGTACTATAGAGTAGATTAGAGTAGAGTAGAGCAGAGTAGAGTAGAGGAGAGGAGTGTAGAGTACTGTAGAGTAGAATAGAGTAGAGTAGTGTAGAGTACTGTAGAGTAGAGTAGTGTAGAGTAGAGTAGAGTAGAGTAGAGTAGAGTAGAGTAGAGTAGAGTAGAGTAGAGTAGAGTAGAGTAGAATACAGTAAAGTAGAGTAGTGTATAGTAGAGTAGAGTAGAGTACTGTAGAGGAGAGGAGAGTAGTGTAGAGTAGAGTAGAGTAGAGTAGAGTAGAGTAGTGTAGAGTACTGTAGAGTAGAGTAGAGTAGAGTAGAGTAGAGTAGAGTAGTGTAGAGTAGAGTAGAGTAGAGTAGAATAGAGTAGAGTAGTGTAGAGTACTGTAGAGTAGAGTAGTGTAGAGCACTGTAGAGTAGAGTAGAGTACTGTAGAGTAGAGTAGTGTAGAGTAAAGTAGAGTAGAGTAGAGTAGAGTAGAGTAGAGGAGAGTAGAGTAGTGTAGAGTAGAATACAGTAAAGTAGAGTAGTGTATAGTAGAGTAGAGTAGAGTACTGTAGAGGAGAGGAGAGTAGTGTAGAGTAGAGTAGAGTAGAGTAGAGTAGAGTAGTAGAGTACTGTAGAGTACTATAGAGTAGAGTAGAGTAGTGTAGAGTAGAGTAGAGTTGTGAAGAGTAGAGCAGTGTAGAGTAGAGTAGAGTAGTGTAGAGTAGAGTAGAGTAGTGAAGAGTAGAGTAGAGTAGAGTAGAATAGAGTAGTGTAGAGTAGAGTAGAGTAGAGTAGAGTAGAGGAGAGCAGAGCAGAGTAGTGTAGAGTACTGCAGAGTAGAGTAGAGTAGTGTAGAGTAGAGTAGTGTATAGTAGAGTAGACTACAGTAAAGTAGAGTAGAGTAGTGTATGGTATAGTAGAGTACTGTAGAGTAGAGTAGAGTAGAGTAGAGTAGAGTACTGTAGAGTATAGTAGAGTAGTCTATAGTAGAGTAGAGTAGTGTAGAGTAGAGTAGTGAAGAGTAGAGTAGTGTAGAGTAGAGTAGAGTAGTGTAGAATAGAGTAGAGTAGTGTAGTGTAGAGTAGAGTAGAGTAGAGTAGTGTGGAGGAGAGGAGAGTAGAGTAGTGTAGAGTACTGTATAGTAGAGTAGAGCAGAGTAGTGTAGAGTAGAGTAGTGTAGAGTAGAGTAGAGTAGAGTAGTGTAGTGGAGAGTAGAGTAGTGTAGAGGAGAGTAGAGTAGAGGAGTGTAGTGTAGTGTAGTATAGAGTACTGTAGAGTAGAGTAGAGTACAGTAGTCTAGTGTAGAGTAGTGTAGAGTAGAGTAATGTAGAGTAGAGTAGTGTAGAGTAGATTAGAGTAGTGTAGAGTAGAGTAGTGTAGAGTAGTTTAGTGTAGAGTAGAGTAGAGTAGTGTAGAGTAGAGTAGAGTCGAGTAGTGTATAGTAGAGTAGAGTAGAGTAGTGTAGAGTACTATAGAGTAGAGTAGAGTAGAGTAGAGGAGAGGAGAGTAGTGTAGAGTAGAGTACTGTTGAGTAGAGTAGAGTACAGTAGTCTAGTGTAGAGTAGTGTAGAGTAGAGTAATGTAGAGTAGAGTAGTGTAGAGTAGATTAGAGTAGTGTAGAGTAGAGTAGTGTAGAGTAGTGTAGTGTAGAGTAGTGTATAGTAGAGTAGAGTAGTGTAGAGTACTATAGAGTAGAGTAGAGTAGAGTAGAGTACTGTAGAGTTGAGTACTGTAGAGTAGAGCAGAGTAGAGCAGAGTAGAGTACTGTAGAGTAGAGGAGAGTAGAGTAGAGTAGAGTACTGCAGAGTCGAGTACTGAAGAGCAGAGCAGAGCAGAGTAGAGTAGAGTAGAGTAGAGTACTGTAGAATAGAGTACTGTAGAGTAGAGCAAAGTAGAGTAGAATACTGTAGAGTAGAGTACTGTCGAGTAGAGTAGAGTACTGTAGAGTAGAGTAAAATAGTCTAGTGTAGAGTAGTGTAGAGTAGAGTAGAGTAGTGTAGAGTAGAGTAGAGTAGTGTAGATTAGATTAGAGTAGAGTAGTGTAGAGTAGAGTAGTGTAGAGTAGATTAGAGTAGTGTAGAGTAGAGTAGAGTAGAGTAGTGTAGAGTAGTGTAGAGTAGAGTAGAGTAGAGTAGAGTAGAGTAGTGTAGAGTAGAGGAGAGTCGAGTAGTGTATAGTAGAGTAGAGCAGAAGAGTAGAGTAGAGTAGAGTAGAGTACTGTAGAGTAGAGTAGAGTAGTAGAGTAGTGTAGAGTAGAGTAGTGTAGTAGTAGAGTAGAGTAGAGTAGAGTAGAGTAGAAAGAGTAGTGTAGAGTAGTGTAGAATAGAGTAAAAGAGTAGAGTAGTGTAGAGTAGAGTAGTGTAGAGTAGATTAGAGTAGTGTAGAGTAGAGTAGAGTAGAGTAGAGTAGAGTAGTGTAGAGTAGAGTAGAGTAGAGTAGAGTAGAGTAGTGTAGAATAGAGTAGTGTATAGTAGATTAGAGTAGTGTAGAGTAGTGTAGAGTAGAGTAGTGTAGAGTAGAGTAGTGTAGATTAGAGTAGAGTAGTGTAGAATAGAGTAGTGTATAGTAGATTAGAGTAGTGTAGAGTAGTTTAGAGTTGTGTAGAGTAGAGGAGAGTAGAGTAGAGTACTGCAGAGTTGAGTACTGAAGAGCAGAGTAGAGTAGAGTAGAGTACTGTAGAGTAGAGTAGTGTAGAGTACTGTAGAGTAGAGCAAAGTAGAGTAGAATACTGTAGAGTAGAGTACTGTCGAGTAGAGTAGAGTACTGTAGAGTAGAGTACAGTAGTCTAGTGTAGTGCAGAGTAGTGTAGAGTAGAGTAGAGTAGAGTAGTGTAGAGGAGAGTAGAGTGGAGTAGAGTAGAGCAGAGTAGAGTAGAGTAGCGCTGAGCCAGGCAGAGTAGAGTAGGATAGAGTAGAGTGGAGTAGAGTACTGTAGAGTAGAGCAGAGTAGAGTAGAGTTGAGTAGAGTAGAGTACTGTAGAGTTGAGTACTGTAGAGTAGAGCAGAGTAGAGAAGAGTAGAGTACTGTAGAGTAGAGGAGAGTAGAGTAGAGTAGAGTACTGCAGAGTCGAGTACTGAAGAGCAGAGCAGAGTAGAGTAGAGTAGAGTAGAGTAGAGTAGAGTAGAGTAGAGTACTGTAGAATAGAGTACTGTAGAGTAGAGCAAAGTAGAGTAGAATACTGTAGAGTAGAGTACTGTCGAGTAGAGTAGAGTACTGTAGAGTAGAGTAAAATAGTCTAGTGTAGAGTAGAGTAGAGTAGAGTAGAGTAGTGTAGAGTAGAGTAGAGTAGTGTAGATTAGATTAGAGTAGAGTAGTGTACAGAGTAGAGTAGTGTAGAGTAGATTAGAGTAGTGTAGTAGAGTAGAGTACAGTAGTGTAGAGTAGTGTAGTGTAGAGTAGTAGAGTAGAGTAGTGTAGAGTAGAGGAGAGTCAGTAGTGTAGTGTAGAGTAGAGTAGTAGTAGAGTGTAGAGTACTGTAGTAGAGTAGTGTAGAGTAGTAGAGTAGAGTAGAGTAGAGTAGTGTAGAGTAGAGTCGTGTAGAGTAGAGTAGAGTAGAGTAGAGTAGAGTAGTGTAGAGTAGTGTAGAATAGAGAAGAGTAGTGTAGTGTAGAGTAGAGTAGAGTAGTGTAGAGTACTGTAGAGTTGAGTAGAGCAGAGTAGTGTAGAGTAGAGTAGTGTAGAGTAGAGTAGTGTAGATTAGAGTAGAGTAGTGTAGAATAGAGTAGTGTATAGTAGATTAGAGTAGTGTAGAGTAGTTTAGAGTTGTGTAGAGTAGAGTAGAGTAGAGTAGAGTAGAGTAGTGTAGAGTAGAGTAGAGTCGAGTAGTGTATAGTAGAGTAGAGTAGAGTAGTGTAGAGTACTATAGAGTAGAGTAGAGTAGAGGAGAGTAGAGTAGTGTAGAGTAGAGTACAGTAGTCTAGTGTGGAGTATTGTAGAGTAGAGTAGAGTAGTGTAGAGTAGAGTAGAGTAGTGTAGATTAGAGTAGAGTAGAGGAGAGGAGAGTAGAGTAGTGTAGAGTACTGTAGAGTAGAGTAGAGCAGAGCAGAGCAGAGTAGTGTAGTGTAGAGTAGTGTAGAGTAGAGTAGAGTATAGTAGAGTAGTGTAGTGGAGAGTAGAGTAGTGTAGAGGGGAGTAGAGTATAGTAGAGTAGTGTAGTGGAGAATAGAGTAGTGCAGAGTAGAGTAGAGTACAGTAGTCTAGTGTAGAGTAGTGTAGAAGTAGAGTAGTGTAGAGTAGAGTAGAGTAGTGTAGATTAGAGTAGAGTAGTGTAGAGAGTAGTGTAGAGTAGAGTAGTAGTAGAGTAGTGTAGAGTAGAGTAGAGTAGAGTAGAGTAGAGTAGTGTAGTGTAGAGTAGAGAGTAGAGTAGAGTAGAGTAGAATAGTGTAGAGTACTGTAGAGTAGAGTAGAGTAGAGTAGAGTAGAGTAGAGTAGAGTAGAGTAGGTAGTAGAGTAGAGTACTGTAGAGTAGAGTAGAGTAGAGTAGAGTAGTAGTAGAGTAGTGTAGAGTAGAGTAGTGTAGAGTAGAGTAGAGTAGAGTAGAGTAGTAGAGTAGAGTAGAGTAGTAGAGTAGTGTAGAGTAGTGTAGAATAGAGAAGAGTAGTGTAGTGTAGAGTAGAGTAGAGTAGAGTAGAGTAGTGTAGAGTAGAGTAGTGAAGAGTAGAGTAGAGTAGAGTAGAGTAGTGTAGAGTAGAGTACTCTAGAGTAGAGTAGAGTAGAGTAGTGTATCGTAGAGTAGAGTAGAGTAGAGTAGAGTAGTGTAGAGTAGAGTAGTGTAGAGTACTGTAGAGTAGAGTAGTGTAGAGTACTGTAGAGTAGAGCGAAGTAGAGTAGAATACTGTAGAGTAGAGTACTGTCGAGTAGAGTAGAGTACTGTAGAGTAGAGTACAGTAGTCTAGTGTAGTGTAGAGTACTATAGAGTAGAGTAGAGTAGAGTAGAGGAGAGTAGTGTAGAGTAGAGAGTAGTAGTAGTGGTAGAGTAGAGTAGTGTAGAGTAGAGTAGAGTAGTGTAGAGTAGAGTAGTGTAGAGTAGAGTAGAGTAGTTTAGAGTAGTGTAGAGTAGAGTAGAGTAGTGTAGAGTAGTAGAGTAGTGTAGAGTAGAGTAGTACTGTAGAGTAGAGTAGAGTAGAGTAGAGTAGAGTAGTGTAGAGTAGAGTAGTAGAGTAGAGTAGAGTAGAGTAGAGTAGAGTAGTGTGTAGAATAGAATAGAGTAGAGTAGTGTAGTGTAGTGTAGAGTAGAGTAGAGTAGTGTAGAGTACTGTAGAGTTGAGTAGAGCAGAGTAGTGTAGAGTAGAGTAGTGTAGAGTAGAGTAGTGTAGATTAGAGTAGAGTAGTGTAGAATAGAGTAGTGTATAGTAGATTAGAGTAGTGTAGAGTAGTTTAGAGTTGTGTAGAGTAGAGTAGAGTAGAGTAGAGTAGTGTAGAGTAGAGTAGAGTCGAGTAGTGTATAGTAGAGTAGAGTAGAGTAGTGTAGAGTACTATAGAGTAGAGTAGAGTAGAGTAGAGGAGAGTAGAGTAGTGTAGAGTAGAGTACAGTAGTCTAGTGTGGAGTATTGTAGAGTAGAGTAGAGTAGTGTAGAGTAGAGTGAAGTAGTGTAGATGTAGTAGTAGAGAGTGAGAGTAGAGTAGAGTAGTGTAGAGTACTGTAGAGTAGTAGAGCAGAGTAGAGCAGAGCAGAGTAGTGTAGTGTAGAGTAGTGTAGAGTAGAGTAGAGTATAGTAGAGTAGTGTAGTGGAGAGTAGAGTAGTGTAGAGGGGAGTAGAGTATAGTAGAGTAGTGTAGTGGAGAATAGAGTAGTGCAGAGTAGAGTAGAGTACAGTAGTCTAGTGTAGAGTAGTGTAGAGTAGAGTAGTGTAGAGTAGAGTAGAGTAGTGTAGATTAGAGTAGAGTAGTGTAGAGTAGATTAGAGTAGTGTAGAGTAGAGTAGTGTAGAGTAGTGTAGAGTAGTGTAGAGTAGAGTAGAGTAGTGTAGAGTAGAGGAGAGTCGAGTAGTGTATAGTAGAGTAGAGCAGAGTAGAGTAGAGTAGTGTAGAGTACTGTAGAGTAGAGTAGAGTAGAGTAGTGTAGAGTAGAGTAGTGTAGGGTAGAGTAGAGTACTGTAGAGTAGAGTAGAGTAGAGTAGTGTAGAATAGAGAAGAGTAGTGTAGTGTAGTAGAGTAGAGTAGTGTAGAGTACTGTAGAGTAGAGTAGAGTAGAGTAGTGTAGAATAGAGTAGTGAAGAGTAGAGTAGAGTAGAGTAGAGTAGAGTAAAGTAGTGTAGAGTAGTGTAGAATAGAGAAGAGTAGTGTAGTGTAGAGTAGAGTAGAGTAGAGTAGAGTAGAGTAGAGTAGAGTAGAGTAGTGTAGAATAGAGTAGTGTAGAGTAGAGTAGAGTAGAGTAGAGTAGAGTAGAGTACTGTAGAGTAGAGTAGAGTAGAGTAGAGTACTGCAGAGTCGAGTACTGAAGAGCAGAGTAGAGTAGAGTAGAGTACTGTAGAGGAGAGGAGATTAGTGTAGAGTAGTGTAGAGTAGAGTAGAGTAGAGTAGAGTACTGTAGAGTAGAGTACTGTCGAGTAGAGTAGAGTACTGTAGAGTAGAGTACAGTAGTCTAGTGTAGTGTAGAGTAGTGTAGAGTAGAGTAGTGTAGATTAGAGTAGAGTAGTGTAGAGTAGAGTAGTGTAGAGTAGATTAGAGTAGTGTAGAGTAGAGTAGAGAGTAGTGTAGAGTAGAGTAGAGTAGAGTAGTGTAGAGTAGTGTAGAGTAGAGTAGAGTAGAGTAGTGTAGATTAGAGTAGAGTAGTGTAGAGTAGAGTACTGTAGAGTAGAGTAGTGTATAGTATAGTAGTGTAGAGTAGAGTAGAGTAGTGAAGAGTAGAGTAGTGTAGAGTAGATTAGAGTAGAGTAGAGTAGTGTAGAATAGAATAGAGTAGAGTAGTGTAGTGTAGAGTAGAGTAGTGTAGAGTAGAGTAGAGTAGTGTAGATTAGAGTAGAGTAGTGTAGAGTAGAGTAGAGTGTAGAGTAGATTAGAGTAGTGTAGAGTAGAGTACTGTAGAGTAGAGTAGTGTAGAGTACTGTAGAGTAGAGCAAAGTAGAGTAGAATACTGTAGAGTAGAGTACTGTCGAGTAGAGTAGAGTACTGTAGAGTAGAGTACAGTAGCCTAGTGTAGTGTAGAGTAGTGTAGAGTAGAGTAGTGTAGATTAGAGTAGAGTAGTGTAGAGTAGAGTAGTGTAGAGTAGATTAGAGTAGTGTAGAGTAGAGTAGAGTAGTGTAGAGAGTAGAGTAGTGTAGAGTAGTGTAGAGTAGAGTAGTAGTAGTGTAGAGTAGAGTAGAGTAGTGTAGAGTAGAGTACTGTAGAGTAGAGTAGTGTATAGTATAGTAGTGTAGAGTAGAGTAGAGTAGTGAAGAGTAGAGTAGTGTAGAGTAGATTAGAGTAGAGTAAAGTAGTGTAGAATAGAATAGAGTAGAGTAGTGTAGTGTAGAGTAGAGTAGTGTAGAGTAGAGTAGTGCAGATTAGAGTAGAGTAGTGTAGAGTAGAGTGTAGAGTAGATTAGAGTAGTGTAGAGTAGAGTAGAGTAGAGTAGTGTAGAGTAGTGTAGTGTGGAGTAGAGTTGAGTAGAGTAGAGTAGTGTAGAGTAGAGTAGTGTAGAGTAATGTAGAGTAGTGTAGAGTTGAGTAGAGTAGTGTAGAGGAGAGTAGTGTATAGTAGAGTAGAGTAGAGTAGAGTAGTGTAGAGTAGTAGTGTAGAGTAGAGAGGAGAGGGAGGAGAGTAGAGTAGTGTAGTGTAGTGTAGAGTACAGTAGAGTAGAGTAGTGTAGAGTACTAGAGAGTAGTGTAGAGTAGAGTAGAGTAGAGTAGAGGAGAGTAGTGTAGAGTAGAGTACTGTCGAGTAGAGTAGAGTACTGTAGAATAGAGTACAGTAGAGTACAGTAGTCTAGTGTACAGTAGTGTAGAGTAGAGTAGAGTAGAGTAGAGTAGTGTAGAGTAGAGTAGTGTAGATTAGAGTAGAGTAGTGTAGAGTACTGTAGAGTGGAGTAGAGTAGAGTACTGTAGAGTAGAGTAGTGTATAGTAGAGTAGTGTAGAGTAGAGTAGAGAAGTGAAGAGTAGAGTAGTGTAGAGTAGATTAGAGTAGAGTAGAGTAGTGTAGAATAGAATAGATTAGAGTAGTGTAGTGTAGAGTAGAGTAGATTAGTGTAGAGTACTGTAGAGTAGAGTAGAGCAGAGTAGTGTAGAGTAGAGTAGTGTAGAGTAGATTAGTGTAGAGGAGAGGAGAGTAGAGTAGTGTAGAGTAGAGTAGAGTAGTGTAGAGTAGAGTAGAGTAGAGTAGTGTAGTGAGAGTAGTGTAGTGTAGAGTAGAGTAGAGTAGAGTAGTGTATAGTATAGTACAGTAAAGTAGAGTAGTGTATAGTAGAGTAGAGTACTGTAGCGGAGAGGAGAGTAGTGTAGAGTAGAGTAGAGTACTGTAGAGTACTGTAGAGTATAGTAGAGTAGTCTATAGTAGAGTAGAGTAGTGTAGAGTAGTGTAGAGTAGAGTAGTGTAGAGTAGAGTAGTGAAGAGTAGAGTAGTGTAGAGTAGAGTAGTGTAGAGTAGAGTAGTGTAGAGTAGAGTAGAGTAGTGTAGAGTAGTAGTAGAGTAGAGTAGAGTAGAGTAGAGTAGAGTAGAGTAGAGTAGAGTAGTGTAGAGTACTGTAGAGTAGAGTAGAGTAGTGTAGAGTAGAGTAGAGTAGTAGTAGAGTAGTGTAGTAGAGTAGAGAGTAGAGTAGAGTAGAGTAGAGTAGTAGTAGAGTAGTGTAGTAGTAGTAGTAGTAGTAGAGTAGTGTAGAGTAGAGTAGTGTAGAGTAGAGTAGAGTAGAGTAGAGTAGTAGAGTAGAGTAGAGTAGAGTAGTAGTAGAGTAGAGTAGTGTAGAGTAGAGTAGAGTAGTGTAGTGTAGTAGTAGAGTAGAGTAGAGTAGTGTAGTAGAGTAGAGTAGTGTAGAGAGTAGAGTAGTGTAGAGTAGAGTAGAGAGTAGAGTAGAGTAGAGTAGAGTAGAATAGTAGAGTAGTGTAGAGTAGAGTAGAGTAGAGTAGTGTAGAGTAGTGTAGAGTAGAGTAGTGTAGAGTAGTAGAGTAGAGTAGTAGAGTAGAGTAGTGTAGAGTAGAGTAGAGTAGTGAAGAGTAGAGTAGTGTAGAGTAGAGTAGAGTAGAGTAGTAGAGTAGAAGAGTAGAGAGTGTAGTGTAGTGTAGTAGTAGTAGAGTAGAGTAGTAGTAGAGAGTAGTGTAGAGTAGAGTAGTAGTGTAGAGTAGAGTAGAGTACTGTAGAGTAGAGTAGAGTAGAGTAGAGTACTAGAGTAGAGTAGAGTAGTGTAGAGTAGAGTAGAGTAGAGTAGTGTAGAGTAGAGTAGAGTAGAGTAGAGTAGAGTAGAGTAGTGTAGAGTAGAGTAGAGTAGTGTAGAGTAGCAGTGTAGAGAGTAGTGTAGAGTAGAGTAGAGTACTGTAGAGTAGAGTAGAGTAGAGTAGAGTAGAGTAGAGTAGTGTAGAGTAGAGTAGAGTAGAGTAGTAGAGTAGAGTAGATAGAGTAGTGTAGTAGAGTAGAGAGTAGTGTAGAGTAGAGTAGAGTAGAGTAGAGTAGAGTAGAGTAGAGTAGAGTAGTGTAGAGTAGTAGTAGAGTAGTGTAGAGAGTAGAGTAGTAGAGTAGAGTAGTGTAGAGTAGAGTAAAATAGAGTAGTAGTAGAGTAGAGTAGTGTAGAGTAGAGTGAGTAGAGTAGTAGAGTAGAGTAGAGTAGAGTAGAGTAGAGTAGAGTAGAGTAGAGTAGAGTAGAAGTAGAGTAGAGTAGAGTGGGGTAGAATAGAGTAGAGTAGAGTATTGTAGAGTAGAGTAGAGTAGAGCAGAGTAGTGTAGTGTAGAGTGGGGTAGAGTAGTGTAGTGTAGAGTAGAGTGGGGTAGAGTAGAGTAGAGTAGTGTAGTGTAGAGTGGGGTAGAGTAGAGTAGTGTAGAGTAGAGTAGAGTAGTGTAGAGTGGGGTAGAGTAGAGTAGTGTAGAGTAGTGTAGAGTAGAGTAGTAGTAGAGTAGAGTAGTGTAGAGTAGAGTAGAGTAGTGTAGAGTAGAGTAGAGTAGTGTAGAGTAGTGTAGAGTAGAGTAGTGTAGAGAGTAGTGTAGAGTAGAGTAGAGTAGTGTAGAGTAGAGTAGAGTAGAGTAGAGTAGAGTAGAGTAGAGTAGTGTAGAGTAGAGTAGAGTAGAGTAGTAGTGTAGAGTAGAGTAGTAGAGTAGTGTAGTAGAGTAGTGTAGAGTAGAGTAGAGTAGTGTAGAGTAGAGTAGAGTAGAGTAGAGTAGAGTAGTAGTAGAGGAGAGTAGAGTAGTGTAGAGTAGAGTAGTGTAAGTAGTAGTAGTAGTAGAGTAGTGTAGAGTAGAGTAGAGTAGAGTAGAGTAGTGTAGAGTAGAGTAGAGTAGTAGTAGAGTAGAGTAGAGTAGAGTAGTAGAGTAGAGTAGAGTAGAGTAGTGTAGAGTAGAGTAGAGTAGAGTAGTGTAGAGTAGAGTAGTGTAGAGTAGAGTAGTGTAGTGTAGAGTAGAGTAGAGTAGAGTAGAGTAGAGTAGAGTAGAGTAGAGGAGTAGAGTAGAGTAGTGTAGTGTAGTGTAGTACTGTAGAGTAGAGTAGAGTAGAGTAGAGTAGAGTAGAGTAGAGTAGAGTAGAGTAGAGTAGAGTAGAGTAGAGTAGAGTAGAGTAGAGTAGAGTAGACTAGAGTAGAGTAGAGTAGAGTAGACTAGAGTAGAGTAGAGTAGAGTAGTGTAGAGTAGAGTAGAGTAGTGTAGAGTAGAGTACAGCAGAGTAGAGTAGAGTAGAATAGAGTAGTGTAGAGTAGTATAGAGTAGTATAGAGTAGAATAGAGTGGTATAGAGTAAAATAGAGTACAGCAGAGTAGAGTAGAGTAGAGTAGTATAGAGTAGTATAGAGTAGAGTAGAGTAGAGTAGAGTAGTGTAGTAGAGTAGTGTAGAGTAGAGTAGAATAGAGTAGTAGAGTAGAGTAGAGTAGTAGTAGAGTAGAGTGAGTAGTAGTAGAGTAGTGTAGAGTAGTGTAGAGTAGAGTAGAGTAGAGTAGAGTAGAGTAGAGTAGAGTAGAGTAGAGTAGAGAGTAGAGTAGAGTAGTGTAGAGTAGTGTAGAGTAGAGTAGAGTAGAGTAGAGTAGAGTAGAGTGTAGAGTAGTGTAGAGTAGAGTAGTGTAGAGTAGAGTAGTGTAGAGTAGTGTAGAGTAGAGTAGAGTAGAGTAGTGTAGAGTAGAGTAGAGTAGAGTAGAGTAGTGTAGTAGTAGTAGAGTAGAGTAGTGTAGTGTAGAGTAGTAGTGTAGAGTAGAGTAGAGTAGTGTAGTAGTAGAGTAGAGTAGTGTAGAGTAGAGTAGAGTAGTGTAGAGTAGAGTAGAGTAGAGTAGAGTAGAGTAGTGTAGAGTAGAGTAGTGTAGTAGAGTAGTGTAGTAGAGTAGAGTAGTGTAGAGTAGAGTAGTGTAGAGTAGAGTAGAGTAGTAGTGTAGAGTAGAGTAGAGTAGTGTAGAGTAGTGTAGTAGTAGAGTAGAGTAGTGTAGAGAAGACAGAGTAGAGTAGAGTAGTTAGTAGAGTAGAGTAGAGTAGTAGAGTAGAGTAGAGTAGAGTGAGTAGAGTAGAGTAGAGTAGTGTAGAGTAGAGTGTAGAGTAGAGTAGAGTAGTGTAGTAGAGTAGAGTAGAGTAGAGTAGAGTAGTAGAGTAGTGTAGAGTAGAGTAGAGTAGAGTAGAAGAGTAGAGTACAGTAGAGTAGAGTAGAGAGTAGTGTAGAGTAGAGTAGAGTAGAGTAGAGTAGAGTAGAGTAGAGTAGTGTAGAGTAGAGTAGTGTAGAGTAGAGTAGTGTAGAGTAGTGTGTAGTAGAGTACAGTAAAGTAGAGTAGAGTACTGTAGAGGAGATTAGTGTAGAGTAGAGTAGAGTAGAGTACTGTAGAGTAGTGTATAGTATAGTAGTGTAGAGTAGAGTAGAGTAGTGAAGAGTAGACTAGTGTAGAGTAGATTAGAGTAGAGTAAAGTAGTGTAGAATAGAATAGAGTAGAGTAGTGTAGAGTAGAGTGTAGAGTAGAGTAGAGTAGTGTAGTAGTAGTAGAGTAGAGTAGAGTAGAGTAGAGTAGTGTAGAGGAGAGTAGAGTACTGTAGAGTATAGTAGAGTAGTCTATAGTAGAGTAGAGTAGTGTAGAGTAGTGTAGAGTAGAGTAGTGTAGAGTAGAGTAGTGAAGAGTAGAGTAGTGTAGAGTAGAGTAGTGTAGAATAGAGTAGAGTAGAGTAGAGTAGTGTAGAGGAGAGGAGAGGAGAGTAGAGTAGTGTAGAGTACTGTATAGTAGAGTAGAGCAGAGTAGAGTACAGTATAGTAGTGTAGAGTACTGTAGAGTAGAGTCGAGTACTGTAGAGTAGAGTAGAGTAGTGTAGAGTACTGTAGAGTAGAGTAGAGTAGAGTAGAGTAGTAAGTAGTAGAGTAGAGTAGAGTACTGTAGAGTAGAGAGGAGATTAGTAGTAGAGAGTAGAGTAGTGTAGAGTAGAGTAGTGTAGAGTAGAGTAGAGTAGAGAGTAGAGAGTAGAGTAGAGTAGAGTAGAGTAGAGTAGAGTAGAGTAGTGTAGAGTAGAGTAGTGTAGAGTAGAGTAGTGTAGAGTAGTAGAGTAGAGTAGAGTAGAGTAGTGTAGAGTAGAGTAGTGTAGAGTAGTGTAGTAGTAGAGTAGTAGAGTAGAGTAGAGTAGTAGTAGAGTAGAGTAGAGTAGAGATTAGTGTAGAGTAGAGTAGAGTAGTAGCGCTAGTGTAGGCAGAGTAGAGTAGGATAGAGTAGAGTAGAGTAGAGTAGAGTACTGTAGAGTAGAGCAGAGTGTAGAGTAGAGTAGAGTACTGTAGAGTAGAGTAGAGTAGAGTAGAGAGTAGAGTACTGCAGAGTAGAGTACTGAAGAGCAGAGTAGAGTAGAGTAGAGTAGAGTACTGTAGAGTAGAGTAGTGTAGAGTACTGTAGAGTAGAGCAAAGTAGAGTAG
This sequence comes from Oncorhynchus tshawytscha, assembly GCF_018296145.1. NCBI lineage: Eukaryota > Metazoa > Chordata > Actinopteri > Salmoniformes > Salmonidae > Oncorhynchus > Oncorhynchus tshawytscha. Next base: position 39,389,644 of record NC_056459.1, read on the forward strand.
AATACTGTAGAGTAGAGTACTGTCGAGTAGAGTAGAGTACTGTAGAGTAGAGTACAGTAGTCTAGTGTAGTGTAGAGTAGTGTAGAGTAGAGTTGTGTAGAGTACTGTAGAGTGGAGTAGAGTAGAGTACTGTAGAGTAGAGTAGTGTATAGTAGAGTAGTGTAGAGTAGAGTAGAGTAGTGAAGAGTAGAGTAGTGTAGAGTAGATTAGAGTAGAGTAGAGTAGTGTAGAATAGATTAGAGTAGTGTAGTGTAGAGTAGAGTAGAGTAGAGTAGATTAGTGTAGAGTACTGTAGAGTAGAGTAGAGCAGAGTAGTGTAGAGTAGAGTAGTGTAGAGTAGAGTAGAGTACTGTAGAGTACTGTAGAGTATAGTAGAGTAGTGTAGAGTAGAGTAGTGTAGAGTAGAGTAGTGTAGAGTAGAGTAGTGAAGAGTAGAGTAGTGTAGAGTAGAGTAGTGTAGAATAGAGTAGTGTAGAGTAGAGTAGAGTAGAGTAGAGTAGAGTAGTGTAGAGGAGAGGAGAGTAGAGTAGTGTAGAGTACTGTATAGTAGAGTAGAGTAGTGTAGAGTAGAAGTATAGTAGTGTAGAGTACTGTAGAGTAGAGTAGAGTAGTGTAGAGTAGAGTAGAGTAGTGTAGAGTAGAGTACTAGAGTAGAGTAGAGTAGAGTAGAGTAGAGTAGAGTAGAGTAGAGTACTGTAGAGTAGAGTAGAGATAGTGTAGAGTAGAGTAGAGTAGTGTAGAGTAGAGTAGTGTAGAGTAGAGTAGAGTAGAGTGTAGAGTAGAGTAGAGTAGAGTAGAGTAGTGTAGTGTAGAGAGTAGAGTAGAGTAGAGTAGTAGAGTAGTGTAGTGTAGAGTAGTGTAGAGTAGTGTAGTAGAGTAGAGTACAGTAAAGTAGAGTAGAGTACTGTAGAGTAGAGTAGAGTAGTGTAGAGTAGAGTAGAGTAGAGTAGTGTAGAGTAGTTAGAGTAGAGTAGTAGAGAGTAGAGTAGAGTAGAGTAGAGTAGAGTGTAGAGTAGTAGAGTAGAGTAGAGTAGAGTAGAGTAGAGTAGAGGAGAGTAGAGTAGAGTAGAGTACTGTAGAGTAGAGTACTGTAGAGCAGAGAGTAGAGTAGAGTAGAGTACTGTAGAGTAGAGTAGAGTAGAGTAGAGTAGAGTAGAGTAGCCTAGTGTAGTGTAGAGTAGTGTAGAGTAGAGTAGTGTAGATTAGAGTAGAGTAGTGTAGAGTAGAGTAGTGTAGAGTAGTGTAGAGTAGAGTAGAGTAGAGTAGAGTAGAGTAGAGTAGAGTAGAGTAGTGTAGAGTAGAGTAGTAGTGTAGAGTAGAGTAGAGTAGAGTACAGTAGAGTAGTGTAGAGTACTGTAGAGTAGAGTAGAGTAGTGTAGAGTAGAGAGTAGAGTAGAGTAGTGTAGGGTAGAGTAGAGTAGAGTAGAGTAGAGTAGAGTAGAGTAGAGTAGAGTAGAGTAGAGTAGTGTAGAGTAGAGTAGTGTAGAGTAGAGTAGTGTAGAGTAGAGTAGTGTAGAGTAGAGTAGTGTAGAGTAGAGTAGAGTAGAGTAGAGTAGAGTAGAGTAGAGTAGAGTAGAGTAGAGTAGTGTAGAGTAGAGTAGAGTAGAGTAGAGTAGAGTAGAGTAGTATAGTAGAGTAGAGTAGAGTAGTGTAGAGTAGAGTAGTGTAGAGTAGTGTGTAGTAGAGTACAGTAAAGTAGAGTAGAGTACTGTAGAGGAGAGGAGATTAGTGTAGAGTAGAGTAGAGTAGAGTAGCGCTGAGCCAGGCAGAGTAGAGTAGGATAGAGTAGAGTAGAGTAGAGTACTGTAGAGTAGAGCAGAGCAGAGTAGAGTAGAGTACTGTAGAGTAGAGGAGAGTAGAGTAGAGTAGAGTACTGCAGAGTCGAGTACTGAAGAGCAGAGTAGAGTAGAGTAGAGTACTGTAGAGTAGAGTAGTGTAGAGTACTGTAGAGTAGAGCAAAGTAGAGTAGAATACTGTAGAGTAGAGTACTGTCGAGTAGAGTAGAGTACTGTAGAGTAGAGTACAGTAGTCTAGTGTAGTGTAGAGTAGTGTAGAGTAGAGTTGTGTAGAGTACTGTAGAGTGGAGTAGAGTAGAGTACTGTAGAGTAGAGTAGTGTATAGTAGAGTAGTGTAGAGTAGAGTAGAGTAGTGAAGAGTAGAGTAGTGTAGAGTAGATTAGAGTAGAGTAGAGTAGTGTAGAATAGAATAGATTAGAGTAGTGTAGTGTAGAGTAGAGTAGAGTAGATTAGTGTAGAGTACTGTAGAGTAGAGTAGAGCAGAGTAGTGTAGAGTAGAGTAGTGTAGAGTAGATTAGTGTAGAGGAGAGGAGAGTAGAGTAGTGTAGAGTAGTGTAGAGTAGAGTAGTGTAGAGTAGAGTAGTGAAGAGTAGAGTAGTGTAGAGTAGAGTAGTGTAGAATAGAGTAGTGAAGAGTAGAGTAGTGTAGAGTAGAGTAGAGTAGTGTAGAGGAGAGGAGAGTAGAGTAGTGTAGAGTAGAGTAGTAGAGAGTAGAGTAGAGTAGAGTAGAGTAGTAGTAGTAGTGTAGAGTACTGTAGAGTAGAGTAGAGTACTGTAGAGTAGAGTAGAGTAGTGTAGAGTACTGTAGAGTAGAGTAGAGTAGAGGAGAGTAAAGTAGAGTAGAGTAGAGTACTGTAGAGGAGAGGAGATTAGTGTAGAGTAGAGTAGAGTAGTGTAGAGTAGAGTAGTGTAGAGTAGAGTAGAGTACTCTAGAGTAGAGTAGAGTAGAGTAGAGTAGAGTAGAGTAGAGTAGAGTAGAGTAGAGTAGTAGTAGAGTAGAGTAGTGTAGAGTAGAGTAGTGTAGAGTAGTGTGTAGTAGAGTACAGTAAAGTAGAGTAGAGTACTGTAGAGGAGAGGAGATTAGTGTAGAGTAGAGTAGAGTAGAGTAGCGCTGAGCCAGGCAGAGTAGAGTAGGATAGAGTAGAGTAGAGTAGAGTACTGTAGAGTAGAGCAGAGTAGAGTAGAGTACTGTAGAGTAGAGGAGAGCAGAGTAGAGTAGAGTACTGCAGAGTCGAGTACTGAAGAGCAGAGTAGAGTAGAGTAGAGTACTGTCGAGTAGAGTAGAGTACTGTAGAGTAGAGTACAGTAGCCTAGTGTAGTGTAGAGTAGTGTAGAGTAGAGTAGTGTAGATTAGAGTAGAGTAGTGTAGAGTAGAGTAGTGTAGAGTAGAGTAGAGTAGTGTAGAGTAGAGTAGTGTAGAGTAGAGTAGAGTAGTGTAGATTAGAGTAGAGTAGTAGAGTAGAGTAGTAGAGTAGAGTACTGTAGAGTAGAGTAGTGTATAGTATAGTAGTGTAGAGTAGAGTAGAGTAGTGAAGAGTAGAGTAGTGTAGAGTAGATTAGAGTAGAGTAGAGTAGTGTAGAATAGAATAGAGTAGAGTAGTGTAGTGTAGAGTAGAGTAGTGTAGAGTAGAGTAGAGTAGTGTAGATTAGAGTAGAGTAGTGTAGAGTAGAGTAGAGTGTAGAGTAGATTAGAGTAGTGTAGAGTAGAGTAGAGTAGAGTAGAGTAGAGTAGAGTAGAGTAGAGTAGAGTAGAGTAGAGTAGAGTAGTGTAGAGTAGAGTAGAGTAGAGTAGAGTAGAGTAGTGTAGAGTAGAGTAGTGTAGAGTAGTGTAGAGTAGAGTAGAGTTGAGTAGAGTAGTGTAGAGGAGAGTAGAGTACTGTAGAGTAGAGTAGTGTAGAGTAGAGTAGTGTAGAGTAGAGTAGTGTAGTGTAGAGTAGAGGAGAGGGGAGGAGAGGAGAGTAGTGTAGTGTAGTGTAGTGTAGAGTACAGTAGAGTAGAGTAGTGTAGAGTAGAGTAGAGTAGAGTAGAGTAGAGTAGAGAGTAGTGTAGAGTAGAGTACTGTCTAGAGTAGAGTAGAGTACTGTAGAGTAGAGTAGAGTAGAGTACAGTAGAGTAGTGTAGTGTAGAGTAGTGTAGAGTAGTGTAGAGTAGAGTAGAGTAGTGTAGATTAGAGTAGAGTAGTGTAGAGTACTGTAGAGTGGAGTAGAGTAGAGTACTGTAGAGTAGAGTAGTGTAGAGTAGAGTAGAGTAGTGTAGAGTAGAGTAGAGTAGTGAAGAGTAGAGTAGTGTAGAATAGAATAGATAGAGTAGAGTAGTGTAGAGTAGAGTAGAGTAGAGTAGAGTAGAGTAGAGTACTGTAGAGTAGAGTAGAGTAGAGTAGTGTAGAGTAGAGTAGTGTAGAGTAGAGTAGTGTAGAGTAGAGTAGAGTAGAGTAGTGTAGAGTAGAGTAGAGTAGTGTAGAGTAGAGTAGAGTAGTGTAGAGTAGAGTAGTGGAGAGTAGTGTAGAGTGAGTAGAGTAGTGTAGAGTAGTGTATAGTATAGTAGAGTAAAGTAGAGTAGAGTAGTGTAGAGTAGTAGAGTAGAGTAGTGTAGAGTAGAGTAGTGTAGAGTAGAGTAGTGTAGTGTAGAGTAGAGTAGAGAGTAGAGTAGAGAGGAGAGTAGTGTAGTGTAGTGTAGTAGAGTAGAGTAGTGTAGTAGATTAGAGTAGTGTAGAGTAGAGTAGAGTACTCTAGAGTAGAGTAGAGTAGTGTATAGTAGAGTAGAGTAGAGTAGAGTAGAGTAGAGTAGTGTAGAGTAGAGTAGTGTAGAGCAGTGTAGAGTAGAGTAGAGTTGAGTAGAGTAGTGTAGAGGAGAGTAGAGTACTGTAGAGTAGAGTAGTGTAGAGTAGAGTAGTGTAGAGTAGAGTAGTGTAGTGTAGAGTAGTGTAGAGTAGAGTAGTGTAGAGTAGAGGAGGAGAGTAGAGTAGAGTAGTGTAGTGTAGTGTAGTGTAGAGTAGAGTACTGTAGAGTAGAGTAGTGTAGAGTAGAGTAGAGAGTAGAGTAGAGTAGAGTAGTGTAGAGTAGAGTACTGTCGAGTAGAGTAGAGTACTGTAGAATAGAGTACAGTAGAGTACAGTAGTCTAGTGTAGAGTAGTGTAGAGTAGAGTAGTGTAGAGTAGAGTAGAGTAGTGTAGATTAGAGTAGAGTAGTGTAGAGTACTGTAGAGTGGAGTAGAGTAGAGTACTGTAGAGTAGAGTAGTGTATAGTAGAGTAGTGTAGAGTAGAGTAGAGAAGTGAAGAGTAGAGTAGTGTAGAGTAGATTAGAGTAGAGTAGTGTAGAATAGAATAGATTAGAGTAGTGTAGTGTAGAGTAGAGTAGAGTAGATTAGTGTAGAGTAGTGTAGAGTAGAGTAGAGCAGAGTAGTGTAGAGTAGAGTAGTGTAGAGTAGAGTAGTGTAGAGGAGTAGAGTAGAGTAGAGTAGAGTAGAGTAGAGTAGAGTAGAGTAGTGTAGAGTAGAGTAGAGTAGTGGTAGAGTAGTGTGTGTAGAGTAGAGTAGAGTAGAGTAGTGTAGAGTAGTATAGTACAGTAGAGTAGAAGTGTAGAGTAGTAGAGTAGAGTAGTGTAGTAGTAGAGTAGTGTAGAGTAGAGTGTAGAGTAGAGTAGTGTAGAGTAGAGTAGAGGAGAGGAGAGGAGAGGAGAGTAGTGTAGTGTAGTGTAGTGTAGAGTACAGTAGAGTAGAGTAGTGTAGAGTACTATAGAGTAGAGTAGAGTAGAGTAGAGTAGAGTAGAGTAGTGTAGAGTAGAGTACTGTTGAGTAGAGTAGAGTACTGTAGAATAGAGTACAGTAGAGTACAGTAGTCTAGTGTAGAGTAGTGTAGAGTAGAGTAGAGTAGTGTAGAGTAGAGTAGAGTAGTGTAGATTAGAGTAGAGTAGTGTAGAGTACTGTAGAGTGGAGTAGAGTAGAGTACTGTAGAGTAGAGTAGTGTATAGTAGAGTAGTGTAGAGTAGAGTAGAGAAGTGAAGAGTAGAGTAGTGTAGAGTAGATTAGAGTAGAGTAGTGTAGAATAGAATAGATTAGAGTAGTGTAGTGTAGAGTAGAGTAGAGTAGATTAGTGTAGAGTACTGTAGAGTAGAGTAGAGCAGAGTAGTGTAGAGTAGAGTAGTGTAGAGTAGATTAGTGTAGAGGAGAGGAGAGTAGAGTAGTGTAGAGTAGAGTAGAGTAGTGTAGAGTAGAGTAGAGTAGAGTAGAGTAGAGTAGAGTAGAGTAGAGTAGAGTAGAGTAGAGTAGAGTAGTGGAGAGTAGTGTAGTGTGGAGTAGAGTAGAGTAGAGTAGTGTATAGTATAGTACAGTAAAGTAGAGTAGTGTATAGTGGAGTAGAGTACTGTAGCGGAGAGGAGAGTAGTGTAGAGTAGAGTAGAGTACTGTAGAGTACTGTAGAGTATAGTAGAGTAGTCTATAGTAGAGTAGAGTAGTGTAGAGTAGTGTAGAGTAGAGTAGTGTAGAGTAGAGTAGTGAAGAGTAGAGTAGTGTAGAGTAGAGTAGTGTAGAATAGAGTAGTGAAGAGTAGAGTAGTGTAGAGTAGAGTAGAGTAGAGTAGTGTAGAGGAGAGGAGAGTAGAGTAGTGTAGAGTACTGTATAGTAGAGTAGAGCAGAGTAGAGTACAGTATAGTAGTGTAGAGTACTGTAGAGTAGAGTAGAGTACTGTAGAGTAGAGTAGAGTAGTGTAGAGTACTGTAGAGTGGAGTAGAGTAGAGGAGAGTAAAGTAGAGTAGAGTAGAGTACTGTAGAGGAGAGGAGATTAGTGTAGAGTAGAGTAGTGTAGAGTAGAGTAGTGTAGAGTAGAGTAGAGTAGAGTAGAGTAGAGTAGAGTAGAGTAGAGTAGAGTAGAGTAGAGTAGAGTAGAGTAGAGTAGTGTAGAGTAGAGTGAGTAGAGTAGAGTGAGTAGAGTAGAGTAGTGTAGAGTAGTGTGTAGTAGAGTACAGTAAAGTAGAGTAGAGTACTGTAGAGGAGAGGAGATTAGTGTAGAGTAGAGTAGAGTAGAGTACTGTAGAGTAGTGTATAGTATAGTAGTGTAGAGTAGAGTAGAGTAGAGTAGAGTAGAGTAGTGAAGAGTAGAGTAGAGTAGAGTACTGTAGAGTAGAGTAGTGTAGAGTAGAGTAGTGTAGTGTAGAGTAGAGTAGTGGAGAGAGAGAGAGGAGTAGTGTAGTGTAGTGTAGTGTAGAGTACAGTAGAGTAGAGTAGTGTAGAGTACTATAGAGTAGAGTAGAGTAGAGGAGAGTAGTGTAGAGTAGAGTACTGTCGAGTAGAGTAGAGTACTGTAGAATAGAGTACAGTAGAGTACAGTAGTCTAGTGTAGAGTAGTGTAGAGTAGTGTAGAGTAGAGTAGAGTAGTGTAGATTAGAGTAGAGTAGTGTAGAGTACTGTAGAGTGGAGTAGAGTAGAGTACTGTAGAGTAGAGTAGTGTATAGTAGAGTAGTGTAGAGTAGAGTAGAGAAGTGAAGAGTAGAGTAGTGTAGAATAGAATAGATTAGAGTAGTGTAGTGTAGAGTAGAGTAGAGTAGATTAGTGTAGAGTACTGTAGAGTAGAGTAGAGCAGAGTAGTGTAGAGTAGAGTAGTGTAGAGTAGAGTAGTGTAGAGTAGAGTAGTGTAGAGTAGAGTAGAGTAGTGTAGAGTAGAGTAGAGTAGAGTAGAGTAGTGGAGAGTAGTGTAGTGTGGAGTAGAGTAGAGTAGAGTAGTGTATAGTATAGTACAGTAAAGTAGAGTAGTGTATAGTAGAGTAGAGTAGTGTAGTGTAGAGTAGTGTAGAGTAGAGTAGTGTAGAGTAGAGTAGAGGAGAGGAGGAGGAGAGTAGTGTAGTGTAGTGTAGTGTAGAGTACAGTAGAGTAGAGTAGTGTAGAGTACTATAGAGTAGAGTAGAGTAGAGTAGAGTAGTGTAGAGTAGTGTAGTGTGGAGTAGAGTTGAGTAGAGTAGAGTAGTGTAGAGTAGAGTAGTGTAGAGTAGATTAGTGTAGAGTAGAGTAGAGTTGAGTAGAGTAGTGTAGAGGAGAGTAGAGTACTGTAGAGTAGAGTAGTGTAGAGTAGAGTAGTGTAGAGTAGTGTAGAGTAGAGTAGAGTAGAGGAGAGGGGAGGAGAGGAGAGTAGTGTAGTGTAGTGTAGTGTAGAATAGTAGAGTAGAGTAGTGTAGTGTAGTGTAGAGTAGAGTAGAGTAGAGTAGAGTAGAGGAGAGTAGTGTAGAGTAGAGTACTGTCGAGTAGAGTAGAGTACTGTAGAATAGAGTACAGTAGAGTACAGTAGTCTAGTGTAGAGTAGTGTAGAGTAGAGTAGTGTAGAGTAGAGTAGAGTAGTGTAGATTAGAGTAGAGTAGTGTAGAGTACTGTAGAGTGGAGAGTAGAGTAGTAGAGTAGAGTAGTGTAGAGTAGAGTAGTGTAGAGTAGAGTAGAGTAGTGAAGAGTAGAGTAGTGTAGAGTAGATTAGAGTAGAGTAGTGTAGAGATAGAATAGATTAGAGTAGTGTAGTGTAGAGTAGAGTAGAGTAGAGTAGAGTAGAGTAGAGTAGAGTAGATTAGTGTAGAGTAGAGTAGAGTAGAGTAGTGTAGAGTACTGTAGAGTAGAGTAGAGCAGAGTACTGTAGAGTAGAGTAGAGCAGAGTAGTGTAGAGTAGTAGTAGTGTAGAATAGAATAGAGTAGAGTAGAGTAGAGTAGAGTGTAGAGTAGATTAGAGTAGTGTAGTGTAGTGTGGAGTAGAGTTGAGTAGAGTAGAGTAGTGTAGAGTAGAGTAGTGTAGAGTAGTGTAGAGTAGAGTAGAGTAGAGTTGAGTAGAGTAGTGTAGAGGAGAGTAGTGTATAGTAGAGTAGAGTAGAGTAGAGTAGAGTAGAGTAGTGTAGAGTAGTGTAGAGTAGAGTAGAGTTGAGTAGAGTAGTGTAGAGGAGAGTAGAGTACTGTAGAGTAGAGTAGTGTAGAGTAGAGTAGTGTAGAGTAGAGTAGTGTAGTGTAGAGTAGTGTAGAGTAGAGTAGTGTAGAGTAGAGTAGAGGAGAGGGGAGGAGAGGAGAGGAGAGTAGTGTAGTGTAGTGTAGTGTAGAGTACAGTAGAGTAGAGTAGTGTAGAGTACTATAGAGTAGAGTAGAGTAGAGGAGAGTAGTGTAGAGTAGAGTACTGTCGAGTAGAGTAGAGTACTGTAGAATAGAGTACAGTAGAGTACAGTAGTCTAGTGTAGAGTAGTGTAGAGTAGAGTAGTGTAGAGTAGAGTAGTGTAGATTGTAGAGTAGAGTAGTGTAGAGTAGAGTACTGTAGAGTACTGTGGTGGAGTAGAGTAGAGTACTGTAGAGTAGAGTAGTGTATAGTAGAGTAGTGTAGAGAGTAGAGAAGTAGAAGAGTAGAGTGTAGAGTAGTGTAGAGTAGATTAGAGTAGAGTAGTGTAGAATAGAATAGATTAGAGTAGTGTAGTGTAGAGTAGAGTAGAGTAGATTAGTGTAGAGTACTGTAGAGTAGAGTAGAGCAGAGTAGTGTAGAGTAGAGTAGTGTAGAGTAGATTAGTGTAGAGGAGAGGAGAGTAGAGTAGTGTAGAGTAGAGTAGAGTAGTGTAGAGTAGAGTAGAGTAGAGAGTAGAGTAGTGGAGAGTAGTGTAGTGTGGAGTAGAGTAGAGTAGAGTAGTGTATAGTATAGTACAGTAAAGTAGAGTAGTGTATAGTAGAGTAGAGTAGTGTAGTGTAGAGTAGTGTAGAGTAGAGTAGTGTAGAATAGAATAGAGTAGAGTAGTGTAGAGTAGTGTGTAGTAGAGTACAGTAAAGTAGAGTAGAGTACTGTAGAGGAGAGGAGAGTAGTGTAGAGTAGAGTAGAGTAGAGTGTAGAGTAGATTAGAGTAGTGTAGAGTAGAGTAGAGTGGAGTAGAGTAGTGTAGAGTAGTGTAGTGTGGAGTAGAGTTGAGTAGAGTAGAGTAGTGTAGAGTAGAGTAGTGTAGAGTAGAGAGTAGAGTAGTGTAGAGTAGAGTAGAGTAGAGTAGAGTAGAGTAGAGTAGAGTAGAGTAGTGGAGAGTAGTGTAGTGTGGAGTAGAGTAGAGTAGAGTAGTGTATAGTATAGTACAGTAAAGTAGAGTAGTATATAGTAGAGTAGAGTACTGTAGCGGAGAGGAGAGTAGTGTAGAGTAGAGTAGAGTAGAGTACTGTAGAGTACTGTAGAGTATAGTAGAGTAGTCTATAGTAGAGTAGAGTAGTGTAGAGTAGTGTAGAGTAGAGTAGTGTAGAGTAGAGTAGTGAAGAGTAGAGTAGTGTAGAGTAGAGTAGTGTAGAATAGAGAGTAGAGTAGTGTAGAGTAGAGTAGAGTAGAGTAGAGTAGAGTAGTGTAGAGGAGAGGAGAGTAGAGTAGTGTAGAGTACTGTATAGTAGAGTAGAGCAGAGTAGAGTACAGTATAGTAGTGTAGAGTACTGTAGAGTAGAGTAGAGTAGAGTAGAGTAGAGTAGAGTTAGAGTAGAGTACTGTAGAGTGGAGTAGAGTAGAGTAGAGTAGAGTAGAGTAGAGTAGAGTAGTGTAGAGTAGAGAGTAGAGTAGTGTAGAGTAGAGTAGTGTAGAGTAGAGTAGAGTTGAGTAGAGTAGTGTAGAGGAGAGTAGAGTACTGTAGAGTAGAGTAGTGTAGAGTAGAGTAGTGTAGTGTAGAGTAGTGTAGAGTAGAGTAGTGTAGAGTAGAGTAGAGGAGAGGGGAGGAGAGGAGAGTAGTGTAGTGTAGTGTAGTGTAGAGTACAGTAGAGTAGAGTAGTGTAGAGTACTATAGAGTAGAGTAGAGGAGAGTAGAGGAGAGTAGTGTAGAGTAGAGTACTGTCGAGTAGAGTAGAGTACTGTAGAATAGAGTACAGTAGAGTACAGTAGTCTAGTGTAGAGTAGTGTAGAGTAGAGTAGTGTAGTGTAGTGTAGAGTAGAGTAGTGTAGAGTAGAGTAGAGGAGAGGGGAGGAGAGGAGAGTAGTGTAGTGTAGTGTAGTGTAGTGTAGAGTACAGTAGAGTAGAGTAGTGTAGAGTACTATAGAGTAGAGTAGAGTAGAGTAGAGGAGAGTAGTGTAGAGTAGAGTACAGTCGAGTAGAGTAGAGTACTGTAGAATAGAGTACAGTAGAGTACAGTAGTCTAGTGTAGAGTAGTGTAGAGTAGAGTAGAGTAGAGTAGAGTAGTGTAGAGTAGAGTAGAGTAGTGTAGATTAGAGTAGAGTAGTGTAGAGTACTGTAGAGTGGAGTAGAGTAGAGTACTGTAGAGTAGAGTAGTGTATAGTAGAGTAGTGTAGAGTAGAGTAGAGTAGAGAAGTGAAGAGTAGAGTAGTGTAGAGTAGATTAGAGTAGAGTCGAGTAGTGTAGAATAGAATAGATTAGAGTAGTGTAGTGTAGAGTAGAGTATAGTAGAGTAGAGTAGAGTAGAGTAGATTAGTGTATAGTACTGTAGAGTAGAGCAGAGCAGTGTAGAGTAGAGTAGTGTAGAGTAGATTAGTGTAGAGGAGAGGAGAGTAGAGTAGTGTAGAGTAGAGTAGAGTAGTGTAGAGTAGAGTAGAGTAGAGTAGAGTAGAGTAGTGGAGAGTAGTGTAGTGTGGAGTAGAGTAGAGTAGAGTAGAGTAGAGTAGAGTAGAGTAGAGTAGAGTAGAGTAGTGTAGAGTACTATAGAGTAGAGTAGAGTAGAGTAGAGTAGAGAGAGGAGAGGAGAGTTGTGTAGAGTACTGTAGAGTAGAATAGAGTAGAGTAGTGTAGAGTACTGTTGAGTAGAGTACTGTAGAGTAGAGTAGTGTATAGTAGAGTAGTGTAGAGTAGAGTAGTGAAGAGTAGAGTAGTGTAGAGTAGATTAGAGTAGAGTAGTGTAGAATAGAGTAGAGTAGAGTAGATTAGTGTAGAGTAGATTAGAGTAGAGTACTGTAGAGTAGAGTAGTGTATAGTAGAGTAGTGTAGAGTAGAGTAGAGTAGTGAAGAGTAGAGTAGTGTAGAGTAGATTAGAGTAGAGTAGTGTAGAATAGAATAAAGTAGAGTAGTGTAGTGTAGAGTAGAGTAGAGTAGAGTAGAGTAGAGTAGATTAGTGTAGAGGAGAGGAGAGTAGAGTAGTGTAGAGTACTGTAGAGTAGAGTAGAGCAGAGTAGTGTAGAGTAGAGTAGAGTAGAGTAGTGTAGTGTAGAGTAGATTAGTGTAGAGGAGAGGAGAGTAGAGTAGTGTAGAGTAGAGTAGAGCAGAGCAGAGCAGAGTAGTGTAGAGTAGAGTAGAGTAGAGGAGTGGAGAGTAGAGTAGAGTAGAGGAGTGGAGTGGAGAGGAGTGGAGAGGAGTGGGAGTGGAGAGGAGAGGAGAGGAGAGGAGAGGAGAGGAGAGGAGAGGAGAGAGGAGGAGAGAGAGAGGAGAGGAGAAGAGAAGAGTAAAACTGTATCCAGGGGAAGCAGAAGACTTTACAGCCTGATGATAAGAGCCCTCTCATTCTCTCTCTGTTCCGCTCTCTCCTTCTCCCTTCTCTCTCTCTCTCTCTCTCTCTCTGTTCAGCTCTCTCCTTCTCCCTGCTCTCTCTCTCTCTCTCTCTCTCTCTTCAGCTCTCTCCTTCTCCCTTCTCTCTCTCTCTCTCTCTCTCTCTGTTCAGCTCTCTCCTTCTCCCTGCTCTCTCTCTCTCTGTTCAGCTCTCTCCTTTTCCCTGCTCTCTCTCTCTCTGTTCAGCTCTCTCCTTTTCCCTGCTCTCTCTCTCTCCAGCTCTCTATTTCTCCCTGCTCTCTCTCTCTCTCTCTCCAGCTCTCTCCTTCTCCCAGCTCTCTCTCTGTCTCTCCGGTCTCCCTCTCAACTCTCCCTTCTCTGTCTCTCTGGTTTCCCTCTCAACTCTCCCTGCTCTCTCTCTCTCTCTCTCTCTGCGTTCTCTCTCTCTGTCTCTCCGGTCTCCCTCACAACTCTCCCTGCTCTCTCTCTCTCTCTGTCTCTCCAGTCTCCCGCTCAACTCTCCCTGCTCTCTCTCTCTCTCTCTGTCTCTCCAGTCTCCCTATCAACTCTCCCTGCTCTCTCTCTATTCTGCTCTCTCTCGCTCTCTCTCTCTCTCTCTCTCTCTCTGTCTCTCTCTCTCTCTCTCTCTCTCTCTCTCTCTCTCTCTCTCTCTCTCTCTCTCTCTCTCTCTCTTCTCTCTCTCTCTCTCTCTCTCTCTCTCGCCGGTCTCCCTCTCAACTCTCCCTGCTCTTTCTCTCTGCACTCTCTCTCTCTCTCTGTCTCTCTGGTTTCCCTCTCAACTCTCCCTGCTCTTTCTCTCTCTCTCTCTGCACTCTCTCTCTCTGTCTCTCCAGTCTCCCTATCACTCTCTCAGCTCTCTTTCTCTATCTCTCTCTGCTATTGCACTCTCTCTCTCTGTTTCGCTCAAATTAATATTGCTTTATTGGCATCTAACACAATTTGTAGATTTTGCCAAAGCAGCAAAGTAAGTGATAAAGCATTTCTGTAAATCAATTACAATGTGATGATGGTTCCACTATGTATTACTGTCAGTTATATACAACAACATGATGATGGTTCCACTATGTATTACTGTCAGTTATATACAACAACATGATGATGGTTCCACTGTGTATTACGGTCAGTTATATACAACATGATGATGGTTCCACTGTGTATTACTGTCAGTTATATACAACAACATAATGATGGTTCCACTGTATATTACTGTCAGTTATATACAACATGGTGATAGTTCCACTGTGTATTACTGTCAGTTATATACAACAACATGATGATGGTTCCACTGTGTATTACTGTCAGTTATATACAACAACATGATGATGGTTCCACTATGTATTACTGTCAGTTATATACAACAACATAATGATGGTTCCACTGTGTATTACTGTCAGTTATATACAACAACATGGTGATGGTTCCACTATGTATTACTGTCAGTTATATACAACAACATGATGATGGTTCCACTGTGTATTACTGTCAGTAATATACAACATGATGATGGTTCCACTATGTATTACTGTAAGTCATACACAACAACATGATGATGGTTCCACTGTGTATTACTGTCATTTATATACAACAACATGATGATGGTTCCACTGTGTATTACTGTCAGTTATATACAACATGATGATGGTTCCACTGTGTATTACTGTCAGTTATAAACAACATGGTGATGGTTCCACTGTGTATTACTATCAATTATATACAACAACATGATGATGGTTCCACTGTGTAATACTGTCAGTTATATACAACAACATGATGATGGTTCCACTGTGTATTACTGTCAGTTATATACAACATGATGATGGTTCCACTATGTTTTACTGTCAGTTATATACAACATGATGATGGTTCCACTGTGTATTACTGTCAGTTATATACAACAACATGATGATGGTTCCACTGTGTATTACTGTCAGTTATATACAACAACATGATGATGGTTCCACTGTGTATTACTGTCAGTTATATACAACAACATGATGATGGTTCCACTGTGTATTACTCTCAGTTATATACAACAACATGATGATGGTTCCACTGTATATTACTCTCAGTTATATACAACATGATGATGGTTCCACTGTGTATTACTGTCAGTTTTATACAACAAAATGATGATGGTTCCACTTTGTATTACTGTCAGTTATATACAACAACATAATGATGGTTCCACTGTGTATTACTGTCAGTTATATACAACATGGTGATGGTTCCACTGTGTATTACTGTAAGTCATACACAACAACATGATGATGGTTCCACTGTGTATTACTGTCATTTATATACAACAACATGATGAGGGTTCCACTGTGTATTAATGTCAGTTATATACAACAACATGATGATGGTTCCACTGTGTATTACTGTCAGTTATAAACAACATGGTGATGGTTCCACTGTGTATTACTATCAGTTATATACAACAACATGATGATGGTTCCACTGTGTAATACTGTCAGTTATATACAACAACATGATGATGGTTCCACTGTGTATTACTGTCAGTTATATACAACATGATGATGGTTCCACTATGTTTTACTGTCAGTTATATACAACATGATGATGGTTCCACTGTGTATTACTGTCAGTTATATACAACAACATGATGATGGTTCCACTGTGTATTACTGTCAGTTATATACAACAACATGATGATGGTTCCACTGTGTATTACTGTCAGTTATATACAACAACATGATGATGGTTCCACTGTGTATTACTGTCAGTTATATACAACAACATGATGATGGTTCCACTGTATATTACTCTCAGTTATATACAACATGATGATGGTTCCACTGTGTATTACTGTCAGTTTTATACAACAAAATGATGATGGTTCCACTTTGTATTACTGTCAGTTATATACAACAACATAATGATGGTTCCACTGTGTATTACTGTCAGTTATATACAACATGGTGATGGTTCCACTGTGTATTACTGTCAGTTATATACAACACCATGATGATGGTTCCACTATGTATTACTGTCAGTTATATACAACAACATAATGATGGTTCCACTGTGTATTACTGTCAGTTATATACAACATGGTGATGGTTCCACTGTGTATTACTGTCAGTTATATACAACAACATGATGATGGTTCCACTATGTATTACTGTCAGTTATATACAACATGATGATGGTTCCACTGTGTATTACTGTCAGTAATATACAACATGATGATGGTTCCACTGTGTATTACTGTCAGTAATATACAACATGATGATGGTTCCACTGTGTATTACAGTCAGTAATAAACAACATGATGATGGTTCCCCTATGTATTACTGTCAGTTATATACAACAACATGAAGATGGTTCCACTGTGTATTACTGTCAGTTATATACAACATGGTGATGGTTCCACTGTTTATTACTGTCAGTTATATACAACAACATGATGATGGTTCCACTATGTATTACTGTAAGTTATATACAACAACATGATGATGGTTCCAGTGTGTATTACTGTCAGTTATATACAACAACATGATGAGGGTTCCACTGTGTATTAATGTCAGTTATATACAACAACATGATGATGGTTCCACTGTGTATTACTGTCAGTTATAAACAACATGGTGATGTTCCACTGTGTATTACTATCAGTTATATACAACAACATGATGATGGTTCCACTGTGTAATACTGTCAGTTATATACAACAACATGATGATGGTTCCACTGTGTATTACTGTCAGTTATATACAACATGATGATGGTTCCACTGTGTATTACTGTCAGTTATATACAACAACATGATGATGGTTCCACTGTGTATTACTGTCAGTTATATACAACAACATGATGATGGTTCCACTGTGTATTACTGTCAGTTATATACAACAACATGGTGATGGTTCCACTGTGTATTACTGTCAGTTATATACAACAACATGATGATGGTTCCACTGTGTATTACTGTCAGTTATACACAACAACATGATGATGGTTCCACTGTGTATTACTCTCAGTTATATACAACATGATGATGGTTCCACTGTGTATTACTGTCAGTTTTATACAACAAAATGATGATGGTTCCACTTTGTATTACTGTCAGTTATATACAACAACATAATGATGGTTCCACTGTGTATTACTGTCAGTTATATACAACATGGTGATGGTTCCACTGTGTATTACTGTCAGTTATATACAACAACATGATGATGGTTCCACTATGTATTACTGTCAGTTATATACAACAACATGATGATGGTTCCACTGTGTATTACTGTCAGTTATATACAACATGATGATGGTTCCACTGTGTATTACTGTCAGTTATATACAACAACATGAAGATGGTTCCACTGTGTATTACTGTCAGTTATATACAACATGATGATGGTTCCACTGTGTATTACTGTCAGTTATATACAACATGATGATGGTTCCACTGTGTATTACTGTCAGTATATATACAACATGATGATGGTTCCACTGTGTATTACTGTCAGTTATATATGATGATGGTTCCACTATGTATTACTGTCAGTTATATACAACAACATGAAGATGGTTCCACTGTGTATTACTGTCAGTTATATACAACATGGTGATGGTTCCACTGTTTATTACTGTCAGTTATATACAACAACATGATGATGGTTCCACTATGTATTACTGTCAGTTATATACAACAACATGATGATGGTTCCACTGTGTATTACTGTCAGTTATATACAACAACATGATGATGGTTCCACTGTGTATTACTGTCAGTTATATACAACAACATGATGATGGTTCCACTGTGTATTACTGTCAGTTATATACAACAACATGATGATGGTTCCACTGTGTATTACTGTCAGTTATATACAAAATGAAGATGGTTCCACTGTGTATTACTGTCAGTTATATACAACATGATGATGGTTCCACTGTGTATTACTGTCAGTTATATACAACATGATGATTCCACTGTGTATTACTGTCAGTTATATACAACAACATGATGATGGTTCCACTGTGTATTACTGTCAGTTATATACAACATGATGATGGTTCCACTGTGTATTACTGTCAGTTATATACAACAACATGATGATGGTTCCACTGTGTATTACTGTCAGTTATATACAACATGATGATGGTTCCACTATGTATTACTGTCAGTTATATACAACAACATGATGATGGTTCCACTGTGTATTACTGTCAGTTATATACAACATGATGATGGTTCCACTGTGTATTACTGTCAGTTATATACAACAACATGATGATGGTTCCACTGTGTATTACTGTCAGTTATATACAACAACATGATGATGGTTCCACTGTGTATTACTGTCAGTTATATACAACAACATGATGATGGTTCCACTGTGTATTACTGTCAGTTATATACAAAATGATCATGTTATATACAATATACAACATGATGATGGTTCCACTGTGTATTACTGTCAGTTATATACAACATGATGATGGTTCCACTGTGTATTACTGTCAGTTATATACAACAACATGATGATGGTTCCACTATGTATTACTGTCAGTTATATACAACAACATCATGGTTCCACTATTACTGTCAGTTATATACAAAATGATGATGGTTCCACTGTTTATTACTGTCAGTTATATACAAAATGATGATGGTTCCACTGTGTATTACTGTCAGTTATATACAACAACATGAAGATGGTTCCACTGTGTATTACTGTCAGTTATATACAACATGATTATGGTTCCACTGTGTATTACTGTCAGTTATATATACAACAACATGATGATGGTTCCACTGTGTATTACTGTCTGTTATATACAACAACATAATGATGGTTCCACTGTGTATTACTGTCAGTTATATACAACATGATGATGGTTCCACTATGTATTACTGTCAGTTATATACAACAACATGATGATGGTTCCACTGTGTATTACTGTCAGTTATATACAACATGATGATGGTTCCACTGTGTATTACTGTCAGTTATATACAACATGATGATGGTTCCACTGTGTATTACTGTCAGTTATATACAACAACATGATGATGGTTCCACTGTGTATTACTGTCAGTTATATACAACAACATGATGATGGTTCCACTGTGTATTACTGTCAGTTATATACAACAACATGATGATGGTTCCACTGTGTATTACTGTCAGTAATATACAACATGATGATGGTTCCACTGTGTATTACAGTCAGTAATAAACAACATGATGATGGTTCCACTATGTATTACTGTCAGTTATATACAACAACATGATGATGGTTCCACTGTGTATTACTGTCAGTTATATACAACAACATGATGATGGTTCCACTGTGTATTACTGTCAGTTATATACAAAATGAAGATGGTTCCACTGTGTATTACTGTCAGTTATATACAACATGATGATGGTTCCACTATGTATTACTGTCAGTTATATACAACAACATGATGATGGTTCCACTGTGTATTACTGTCAGTTATATACAACAACATGATGATGGTTCCACTATGTATTACTGTCAGTTATATACAACAACATGATGATGGTTCCACTGTGTATTACTGTCAGTTATATACAACATGATGATGGTTCCACTGTGTATTACTGTCAGTTATATACAACATGATGATGGTTCCACTGTGTATTACTGTCAGTTATATACAACATGTGATGGTTCCACTGTTACTGTCAGTTATATACAACAACATGATGATGGTTCCACTATGTATTACTGTCAGTTATATACAACAACATGATGATGGTTCCACTGTGTATTACTGTCAGTTATATACAACATGATGATGGTTCCACTGTGTATTACTGTCAGTTATATACAACAACATGATGATGGTTCCACTGATTACTGTCAGTTATATACAACAACATGTGGTTCCACTGTGTATTACTGTCAGTTATATACAACATGATGATTGTTCCACTGTGTATTACTGTCAGTTATATACAACATGATGATGGTTCCACTGTGTATTACTGTCAGTTATATACAACAGCATGATGATGGTTCCACTGTGTATTACTGTCAGTTATATACAACATGATGATGGTTCCACTGTGTATTACTGTCAGTTATATACAACAACATGATGATGGTTCCACTGTGTATTACTGTCAGTTATATACAACATGATGATGGTTCCACTGTGTATTACTGTCAGTTATATACAACATGATGATGGTTCCACTATGTATTACTGTCAGTTATATACAACAACATGAAGATGGTTCCACTGTGTATTACTGTCAGTTATATACAACATGGTGATGGTTCCACTGTTTATTACTGTCAGTTATATACAACAACATGATGATGGTTCCACTATGTATTACTGTCAGTTATATACAACAACATGATGATGGTTCCAGTGTGTATTACTGTCAGTTATATACAACAACATGATGATGGTTCCACTGTGTATTACTGTCAGTTATATACAACAACATGATGATGGTTCCACTGTGCATTACTGTCAGTTATATACAAAATGATGATGGTTCCACTGTGTATTACGGTCAGTTATATACAAAATGATGATGGTTCCACTGTGTATTACTGTCAGTTATATACAACAACATGAAGATGGTTCCACTGTGTATTACTGTCAGTTATATACAACATGATTATGGTTCCACTGTGTATTACTGTCAGTTATATACAACATGATGATGGTTCCACTGTGTATTACTGTCAGTTATATACAACATGATTATGGTTCCACTGTGTATTACTGTCAGTTATATATACAACAACATGATGATGGTTCCACTGTGTATTACAGTCAGTAATAAACAACATGATGATGGTTCCACTATGTATTACTGTCAGTTATATACAACAACATGATGATGGTTCCACTGTGTATTACTGTCAGTTATATACAACATGATGATGGTTCCACTGTGTATTACTGTCAGTTATATACAACATGATGATGATGGTTCCAGTGTGTATTACTGTCAGTTATATACAACAACATGATGATGGTTCCACTGTGTATTACTGTCAGTTATATACAACAACATGATGATGGTTCCACTGTGCATTACTCTCAGTTATATACAAAATGATGATGGTTCCACTGTGTATTACTGTCAGTTATATACAAAATGATGATGGTTCCACTGTGTATTACTGTCAGTTATATATACAACAACATGATGATGGTTCCACTGTGTATTACTGTCTGTTTTATACAACAAAATGATGATAGTTCCACTATGTATTACTGTCAGTTATATACAACAACATAATGATGGTTCCACTGTGTATTACTGTCAGTTATATACAACATGATGATGGTTCCACTGTGTATTACTGTCAGTTATATACAACAACATGATGATGGTTCCACTGTGTATTACTGTCAGTTATATACAACATGATGATGGTTCCACTATGTATTACTGTCAGTTATATACAACAACATGATGATGGTTCCACTGTGTATTACTGTCAGTTATATACACACAACATGATGATGGTTCCACTGTGTATTACTGATGGTTCCACTGTGTATTACTGTCAGTTTTATACAACAAATGATGATGGTTCCACTATGTATTACTGTCAGTTATATACAACAACATGAATGATGGTTCCACTGTGTTACTGTCAGTTATATACAAAACATGATGATGGTTCCACTGTGTATTACTGTCAGTTATATACAAAATGATGATGGTTCCACTGTGTATTACTGTCAGTTATATACAACAACATGATGATGGTTCCACTGTGTATTACTGTCAGTTATATACAACATGATGATGGTTCCACTGTGTATTACTGTCAGTTATATACAACAACATGATGATGGTTCCACTGTGTATTACTGTCAGTTATATACAACATGATGATGATGGTTCCACTGTGTATTACTGTCAGTTATATACAACAACATGATGATGGTTCCACTGTGTATTACTGTCAGTTATATACAACAACATGATGATGGTTCCACTGTGTATTACTGTCAGTTATATACAACATGATGATGGTTCCACTGTGTATTACTGTCAGTTATATACAACATGATGATGGTTCCACTGTGTATTACTGTCAGTTATAAACAACATGATGATGGTTCCACTGTGTATTACTGTCAGTTATATACAACAACATGATGATGGTTCCACTGTGTATTACTGTCAGTTATATACAACAACATGATGATGGTTCCACTGTGTATTACTGTCAGTTATATACAACATGAAGATGGTTCCACTGTGTATTACTGTCAGTTATATACAACAACATGATGATGGTTCCACTATGTATTACTGTCAGTTATATACAACAACATGATGATGGTTCCACTGTGTATTACTGTCAGTTATATACAACAACATGATGATGGTTCCACTGTGTATTACTGTCAGTTATATACAAAATGAAGATGGTTCCACTGTGTATTACTGTCAGTTATATACAACATGATGATGGTTCCACTATGTATTACTGTCAGTTATATACAACAACATGAAGATGGTTCCACTATGTATTACTGTCAGTTATATACAACAACATGATGATGGTTCCACTGTGTATTACTGTCAGTTATATACAACAACATAATGATGGTTCCACTGTGTATTACTGTCAGTTATATACAACATGGTGATGGTTCCACTGTGTATTACTGTCAGTTATATACAACAACATGATGATGGTTCCACTGTGTATTACTGTCAGTTATATACAACATGATGATGGTTCCACTGTGTATTACTGTCAGTTATATACAACAACATGATGATGGTTCCAGTGTGTATTACTGTCAGTTATATACAACAACATGATGATGGTTCCACTATGTTTTACTGTCAGTTATATACAACATGATGATGGTTCCACTGTGTATTACTGTCAGTTATATACAACAAAATGATGATGGTTCCACTTTGTATTACTGTCAGTTATATACAACATGGTGATGGTTCCACTGTGTATTACTGTCAGTTATATACAACAACATGATGATGGTTCCACTGTGTATTACTGTCAGTTATATACAACAACATGATGATGGTTCCACTGTGTATTACTGTCAGTTATATACAACATGATGATGGTTCCACTGTGTATTACTGTCAGTTATATACAACATGATGATGGTTCCACTGTGTATTACTGTCAGTTATATATACAACAACATGATGATGGTTCCACTGTGTATTACTGTCTGTTATATACAACAACATAATGATGGTTCCACTGTGTATTACTGTCAGTTATATACAACATGATGATGGTTCCACTATGTATTACTGTCAGTTATATACAACAACATGAAGATGGTTCCACTATGTATTACTGTCAGTTATATACAACAACATGATGATGGTTCCACTGTGTATTACTGTCAGTTATATACAACAACATGATGATTGTTCCACTTTGTATTACTGTCAGTTATATACAACAACATAATGATGGTTCCACTGTGTATTACTGTCAGTTATATACAACATGGTGATGGTTCCACTGTGTATTACTGTCAGTTATATACAACAACATGATGATGGTTCCACTATGTATTACTGTCAGTTATATACAACAACATAATGATGGTTCCACTGTGTATTACTGTCAGTTATATACAACATGGTGATGGTTCCACTGTGTATTACTGTCAGTTATATACAACAACATGATGATGGTTCCACTATGTATTACTGTCAGTTATATACAACATGATGATGGTTCCACTGTGTATTACTGTCAGTTATATACAACATGATGATGGTTCCACTGTGTATTACTGTCAGTTATATACAACATGATGATGGTTCCACTGTGTATTACTGTCAGTTATATACAACATGATGATGGTTCCACTGTGTATTACTGTCAGTTATATACAACAACATGATGATGGTTCCACTGTGTATTACTGTCAGTTATATACAACATGGTGATGGTTCCACTGTGTATTACTGTCAGTTATATACAACAACATGATGATGGTTCCACTATGTATTACTGTCAGTTATATACAACAACATGATGATGGTTCCACTGTGTATTACTGTCAGTTATATACAACAACATGATGATTGTTCCACTTTGTATTACTGTCAGTTATATACAACAACATAATGATGGTTCCACTGTGTTCTGTCAGTTATATACAACATGATGATGGTTCCACTGTGTATTACTTATATACAGTTATATACAACAACATGATGATGGTTCCACTGTGTAATACTGTCAGTTATATACAACAACATGATGATGGTTCCACTGTGTATTACTGTCAGTTATATACAACATGATGATGGTTCCACTATGTTTTACTGTCAGTTATATACAACATGATGATGGTTCCACTGTGTATTACTGTCAGTTATATACAACAACATGATGATGGTTCCACTGTGTATTACTGTCAGTTATATACAACAACATGATGATGGTTCCACTGTTTATTACTGTCAGTTATATACAACAACATGATGATGGTTCCACTATGTATTACTGTCAGTTATATACAACAACATGATGATGGTTCCACTGTTTATTACTGTCAGTTATATACAAAATGATGATGGTTCCACTGTGTATTACTGTCAGTTATATACAACAACATGAAGATGGTTCCACTGTGTATTACTGTCAGTTATATACAACATGATTATGGTTCCACTGTGTATTACTGTCAGTTATATATACAACAACATGATGATGGTTCCACTGTGTATTACTGTCAGTTATACAACATGATGATGGTTCCACTGTGTATTACAAGTATATAAACAACATGATGATGGTTCCACTGTGTATTACTGTCAGTTATATACAACAACATGAAGATGGTTCCACTGGTTCTGTCAGTTATATACAACATGGTGATGGTTCCACTGTTTATTACTGTCAGTTATATACAACAACATGATGATGGTTCCACTGTGTATTACAGTCAGTAATAAACAACATGATGATGGTTCCACTATGTATTACTGTCAGTTATATACAACAACATGATGATGGTTCCACTGTGTATTACTGTCAGTTATATACAACAACATGATGATGGTTCCACTGTGTATTACTGTCAGTTATATACAAAATGAAGATGGTTCCACTGTGTATTACTGTCAGTTATATACAACATGGTGATGGTTCCACTGTTTATTACTGGCAGTTATATACAACAACATGATGATGGTTCCACTATGTATTACTGTCAGTTATATACAACAACATGATGATGGTTCCACTGATGGTTCCACTTACTGTCAGTTATATACAACAACATGATGATGGTTCCACTGTGTATTACTGTCAGTTATATACAACATGATGATGGTTCCACTGTGTATTACTGTCAGTTATATACAACAACATGATGATGGTTCCACTGTGTATTACTCAGTCAACATGATGATGGTTCCACTATATTACTGTCAGTTATATACAACAACATGATGATGGTTCCACTGTGTATTACTGTCAGTTATATACAACATGATGATGGTTCCACTGTGTATTACTGTCAGTTATATACAACATGATGATGATGGTTCCAGTGTGTATTACTGTCAGTTATATACAACAACATGATGATGGTTCCACTGTGTATTACTGTCAGTTATATACAACAACATGATGATGGTTCCACTGTGCATTACTCTCAGTTATATACAAA
Organism: Oncorhynchus tshawytscha; assembly: GCF_018296145.1. Taxonomy (NCBI): domain Eukaryota; kingdom Metazoa; phylum Chordata; class Actinopteri; order Salmoniformes; family Salmonidae; genus Oncorhynchus; species Oncorhynchus tshawytscha. The sequence continues at coordinate 39,414,510 of NC_056459.1, forward strand.
ATGATGATGGTTCCACTGTGTATTACTGTCAGTTATATACAACATGATGATGGTTCCACTGTGTATTACTGTCAGTTATATATACAACAACATGATGATGGTTCCACTGTGTATTACTGTCTGTTTTATACAACAAAATGATGATAGTTCCACTATGTATTACTGTCAGTTATATACAACAACATAATGATGGTTCCACTGTGTATTACTGTCAGTTATATACAACATGATGATGGTTCCACTGTCTATTACTGTCAGCTATATACAACAACATGATGATGGCTCCACTGTGTATTACTGTCAGTTATATACAACATAATGATGGTTCCACTATGTATTACTGTCAGTTATATACAACAACATGGTGATGGTTCCACTATGTATTACTGTCAGTTATATACAACAACATGATGATGGTTCCACTGTGTATTACTCTCAGTTATATACAACATGATGATGGTTCCACTGTGTATTACTGTCAGTTTTATACAACAAAATGATGATGGTTCCACTATGTATTACTGTCAGTTATATACAACAACATAATGATGGTTCCACTGTGCATTACTGTCAGTTATATACAAAATGATGATGGTTCCACTGTGTATTACTTTCAGTTATATACAAAATGATGATGGTTCCACTGTGTATTACTGTCAGTTATATACAACAACATGAAGATGGTTCCACTGTGTATTACTGTCAGTTATATACAACATGATTATGGTTCCACTGTGTATTACTGTCAGTTATATATACAACAACATGATGATGGTTCCACTGTGTATTACAGTCAGTAATAAACAACATGATGATGGTTCCACTGTGTATTACTGTCAGTTATATACAACATGATGATGGTTCCACTGTGTATTACTGTCAGTTATATACAACAACATGATGATGGTTCCACTGTGTATTACTGTCAGTTATATACAACATGATGATGGTTCCACTGTGTATTACTGTCAGTTATATACAACATGATGATGGTTCCACTGTGTATTACTGTCAGTTATATACAACAACATGATGATGGTTCCACTGTGTATTACTGTCAGTTATATATACAACAACATGATGATGGTTCCACTGTGTATTACTGTCAGTTATGATGATGGTTCCACTAATTACTGTCAGTTATATACAACAACATGATGATGGTTCCACTGTGTATTACTGTCAGTTATATACAACAACATGATGATGGTTCCACTGTGTATTACTGTCAGTTATATACAACAACATGATGATGGTTCCACTGTGTATTACTGTCAGTTATATACAACAACATGATGATGGTTCCACTGTGTATTACTGTCAGTTATATACAACAACATGATGATGGTTCCACTGTGTATTACTGTCAGTTATATACAACAACATGATGATGGTTCCACTGTGTATTACTGTCAGTTATATACAAAATGATGATGGTTCCACTGTGTATTACTGATGATGGTTCAGTTATATACAAATATGATGATGGTTCCACTGTGTATTACTGTCAGTTATATACAACAACATGATGATGGTTCCACTGTGTATTACTGTCAGTTATATACAACAACATGATGATGGTTCCACTGTGTATTACTGTCAGTTATATACAACATGATGATGGTTCCACTGTGTATTACTGTCAGTTATATACAACATGATGATGGTTCCACTGTCTATTACTGTCAGTTATATACAACAACATGATGATGGCTCCACTGTGTATTACTGTCAGTTATATACAACATAATGATGGTTCCACTATGTATTACTGTCAGTTATATACAACAACATGATGATGGTTCCACTGATGATGTTCCATTACTGTCAGTTATATACAACAACATGATGATGGTTCCACTGTGTATTACTCTCAGTTATATACAACATGATGATGGTTCCACTGTGTATTACTGTCAGTTTTATACAACAAAATGATGATGGTTCCACTATGTATTACTGTCAGTTATATACAACAACATAATGATGGTTCCACTGTGTATTACTGTCAGTTATATACAAAATGATGATGGTTCCACTGTGTATTACTGTCAGTTATATACAACATGATGATGGTTCCACTGTGTATTACTGTCAGTTATATACAACAACATGATGATGGTTCCACTATGTATTACTGTCAGTTATATACAACATGATGATGGTTCCACTGTGTATTACTGTCAGTTATATACAACAACATGATGATGGTTCCACTGTGTATTACTGTCAGTTATATACAACATGATGATGGTTCCACTGTGTATTACTGTCAGTTATATACAACATGGTGATGGTTCCACTGTTTATTACTGTCAGTTATATACAACAACATGATGATGGTTCCACTATGTATTACTGTCAGTTATATACAACAACATGATGATGGTTCCACTGTGTATTACTGTCAGTTATATACAACAACATGATGATGGTTCCACTGTGTATTACTGTCAGTTATATACAACAACATGATGATGGTTCCACTGTGTATTACTGTCAGTTATATACAAAATGATGATGGTTCCACTGTGTATTACTGTCAGTTATATACAAAATGATGATGGTTCCACTGTGTATTACTGTCAGTTATATACAACAACATGAAGATGGTTCCACTGTGTATTACTGTCAGTTATATACAACATGATTATGGTTCCACTGTGTATTACTGTCAGTTATATATACAACAACATGATGATGGTTCCACTGTGTATTACTGTCAGTTATATACAACAACATGATGATGGCTCCACTATGTATTACTGTCAGTTATATACAACAACATAATGATGGTTCCACTGTGTATTACTGTCAGTTATATACAACATGGTGATGGTTCCAATGTGTATTACTGTCAGTTATATACAACAACATGATGATGGTTCCACTATGTATTACTGTCAGTTATATACAACATGATGATGGTTCCACTGTGTATTACTGTCAGTAATATACAACATGATGATGGTTCCACTATGTATTACTGTAAGTCATACACAACAACATGATGATGGTTCCACTGTGTATTACTGTCAGTAATATACAACATGATGATGGTTCCACTATGTATTACTGTAAGTCATACACAACAACATGATGATGGTTCCACTGTGTATTACTGTCATTTATATACAACAACATGATGAGGGTTCCACTGTGTATTAATGTCAGTTATATACAACAACATGATGATGGTTCCACTGTGTATTGCTGTCAGTTATATACAACATGATGATGGTTCCACTGTGTATTACTGTCAGTTATAAACAACATGGTGATGGTTCCACTGTGTATTACTGTCAGTTATATACAACAACATGATGATGGTTCCACTGTGTATTACTGTCAGTTATATACAACAACATGATGATGGTTCCACTGTGTATTACTGTCAGTTATATACAACAACATGATGATGGTTCCACTGTGTATTACTGTCAGTTATATACAACATGATGATGGTTCCACTGTGTATTACTGTCAGTAATATACAACATGATGATGGTTCCACTGTGTATTACAGTCAGTAATAAACAACATGATGATGGTTCCACTATGTATTACTGTCAGTTATATACAACAACATGATGATGGTTCCACTGTGTATTACTGTCAGTTATATACAACAACATGATGATGGTTCCACTGTGTATTACTGTCAGTTATATACAAAATGAAGATGGTTCCACTGTGTATTACTGTCAGTTATATACAACAACATGATGATGGTTCCACTGTGTATTACTCTCAGTTATACACAACAACATGATGATGGTTCCACTGTGTATTACTCTCAGTTATATACAACATGATGATGGTTCCACTGTGTATTACTGTCAGTTATATACAACAACATGATGATGGTTCCACTGTGCATTACTGTCAGTTATATACAAAATGATGATGGTTCCACTGTGTATTACTGTCAGTTATATACAAAATGATGATGGTTCCACTGTGTATTACTGTCAGTTATATATACAACAACATGATGATGGTTCCACTGTGTATTACTGTCAGTTATATACAACAACATGATGATGGTTCCACTGTGTATTACTGTCAGTTATATACAACATGATGATGGTTCCACTGTCTATTACTGTCAGTTATATACAACAACATGATGATGGCTCCACTGTGTATTACTGTCAGTTATATACAACATGATGATGGTTCCACTATGTATTACTGTCAGTTATATACAACATGATGATGGTTCCACTATGTTTTACTGTCAGTTATATAAAACAACATGGTGATGGTTCCACTATGTATTACTGTCAGTTATATACAACAACATGATGATGGTTCCACTGTGTATTACTGTCAGTTATATACAACATGATGATGGTTCCACTGTGTATTACTGTCAGTTTTATACAACAAAATGATGGTTCCACTATGTATTACTGTCAGTTATATACAACAGCATAATGATGGTTCCACTGTGTATTACTGTCAGTTATATACAACAACATAATGATGGTTCCACTATGTATTACTGTCAGTTATATACAACAACATAATGATGGTTCCACTGTGTATTACTGTCAGTTATATACAACATGGTGATGGTTCCACTGTGTATTACTGTCAGTTATATACAACAACATGATGATGGTTCCACTATGTATTACTGTCAGTTATATACAACATGATGATGGTTCCACTGTGTATTACTGTCAGTAATATACAACATGATGATGGTTCCACTATGTATTACTGTAAGTCATACACAACAACATGATGATGGTTCCACTGTGTATTACTGTCATTTATATACAACAACATGATGATGGTTCCACTGTGTATTACTGTCAGTTATATACAACAACATGATGATGGTTCCACTGTGTATTACTGTCAGTTATATACAACAACATGATGATGGTTCCACTGTGTATTACTGTCAGTTATATACAACAACATGATGATGGTTCCACTATGTATTACTGTCAGTTATATACAACAACATGATGATGGTTCCACTGTGTATTACTGTCAGTTATATACAACATGATGATGGTTCCACTGTGTATTACTGTCAGTTATATACAACAACATGATGATGGTTCCACTGTGTATTACTGTCAGTTATATACAACAACATGATGATGGTTCCACTATGTATTACTGTCAGTTATATACAACATGATGATGATGGTTCCACTGTGTATTACTGTCAGTTATATACAACATGATTATGGTTCCACTATGTATTACTGTCAGTTATATACAACAACATGATGATGGTTCCACTGTGTATTACTGTAAGTTATATACAACAACATGATGATGGTTCCACTGTGTATTACTGTCAGTTATATACAACAATATGATGATGGTTCCACTGTGTATTACTGTCAGTTATATAAAACAACATGATGATGGTTCCTATATGTATTACTGTCAGTTATATACAACATGATGATGGTTCCACTGTGTATTACTGTCAGTTATATACAACAACATGATGATGGTTCCAATATGTATTTCTGTCAGTTATATACAACATGATGATGGTTCCACTGTGTATTACTGTCAGTTATATACAACATGATGATGGTTCCACTGTGTATTACTGTCAGTTATATACAACAACATGATGATGGTTCCACTGTGTATTACTGTAAGTTATATACAACAACATGATGATGGTTCCACTGTGTATTACTGTCAGTTATATACAACATGATGATGGTTCCACTGTGTATTACTGTCAGTTATATACAACAATATGATAATGGTTCCACTGTGTATTACTGTCAGTTATATACAACAACATGATGATGGTTCCACTATGTATTACTGTCAGTTATATACAACATGATGATGATGGTTCCACTGTGTATTACTGTCAGTTATATACAACATGATTATGGTTCCACTATGTATTACTGTCAGTTATATACAACAACATGATGATGGTTCCACTGTGTATTACTGTAAGTTATATACAACAACATGATGATGGTTCCACTGTGTATTACTGTCAGTTATATACAACAATATGATGATGGTTCCACTGTGTATTACTGTCAGTTATATAAAACAACATGATGATGGTTCCTATATGTATTACTGTCAGTTATATACAACATGATGATGGTTCCACTGTGTATTACTGTCAGTTATATACAACAACATGATGATGGTTCCACTATGTTTTACTGTCAGTTATATACAACACGATGATGGTTCCACTACGTATTACTGTCAGTTATATACAACAACATGATGATGGTTCCACTGTGTATTACTGTCAGTTATATAAAACAACATGATGATGGTTCCACTATGTATTACTGTCAGTTATATACAACAACATGATGATGGTTCCACTGTGTATTACTGTCAGTTTTATACAACAACATGATGATTGTTCCACGTTTTATTACTGTCAGTTATATACAACAACATAATGATGGTTCCACTATGTATTACTGTCAGTTATATACAACATGATGATGATGGTTCCACTGTGTATTACTGTCAGTAATATACAACATGATGATGGTTCCACTATGTATTACTGTCAGTTTTATGCAACAACATGATGATGGTTCCACTATGTATTACTGTCAGTTATATACAACAACATAATGATGGTTCCACTGTGTATTACTGTCAGTTATATACAACATGATGATGATGGTTCCACTGTGTATTACTGTCAGTTATATACAACATGATGATGGTTCCACTGTGTATTACTGTCAGTTATATACAACAATATGATGATGGTTCCACTGTGTATTACTGTCAGTTATATAAAACAACATGATGATGGTTCCTATATGTATTACTGTCAGTAATATACAACATAATGATGGTTCCACTGTGTATTACTGTCAGTTATATACAACAACATGATGATGGTTCCACTATGTATTACTGTCTGTTATATACAACATGATGATGGTTCCACTGTGTATTACTGTCAGTTATATACAAAATGAAGATGGTTCCACTATGTTTTACTGTCAGTTATATACAACATGATGATGGTTCCACTATGTATTACTGTCAGTTATATACAACAACATGATGATGGTTCCACTGTGTATTACTGTCAGTTATATAAAACAACATGATGATGGTTCCACTGTGTATTACTGTCAGTTATATACAACAACATGATGATGGTTCCACTGTGTATTACTGTCAGTTATATACAACAACATGATGATGGTTCCACTATGTATTACTGTCAGTTATATACAACAACATGATGATGGTTCCACTATGTATTACTGTCAGTTATATACAACATGATGATGATGGTTCCACTGTGTATTACTGTCAGTTATATACAACATGATGATGGTTCCACTGTGTATTACTGTCAGTTATATACAACATGATGATGGTTTCCACTATGTATTACTGTCAGTTATATAGAACATGATGATGGTTCCACTGTGTATTACTGTCAGTTATATACAACAACATGATGATGGTTCCACTGTGTATTACTGTCAGTTATATACAACAACATGATGATGGTTCCACTATGTATTACTGTCAGTTATATACAACATGATGATGGTTCCACTGTTTATTACTGTCAGTTATATACAACATGATGATGATGGTTCCACTGTGTATTACTGTCAGTTATATACAACATGATGATGATGGTTCCACTGTGTATTACTGTCAGTTATATACAACATGATGATGGTTCCACTGTGTATTACTGTCAGTTATATACAACAATATGATGATGGTTCCACTGTGTATTACTGTCAGTTATATACAACATGATGATGATGGTTCCACTGTGTATTACTGTCAGTTATATACAACATGATGATGATGGTTCCACTGTGTATTACTGTCAGTTATATACAACATGATGATGGTTCCACTGTGTATTACTGTCAGTTATATACAACAATATGATGATGGTTCTATGTATTATGTATTATGTATTACTATGTATTACTGTCTGTTATATACAACATGATGATGGTTCCACTGTGTATTAGGTTCCACTGTGTATTACTGTCAGTTATATACAACAACATAATGATGGTTCCACTGTGTATTACTGTCAGTTATATACAACATGATGATGATGGTTCCACTGTGTATTACTGTCAGTTATATACAACATGATGATGGTTCCACTGTGTATTACTGTCAGTTATATACAACAATATGATGATGGTTCCACTGTGTATTACTGTCAGTTATATAAAACAACATGATGATGGTTCCTATATGTATTACTGTCAGTAATATACAACATAATGATGGTTCCACTGTGTATTACTGTCAGTTATATACAACAACATGATGATGGTTCCACTATGTATTACTGTCTGTTATATACAACATGATGATGGTTCCACTGTGTATTACTGTCAGTTATATACAAAATGAAGATGGTTCCACTATGTTTTACTGTCAGTTATATACAACACGATGATGGTTCCACTACGTATTACTGTCAGTTATATACAACAACATGATGATGGTTCCACTGTGTATTACTGTCAGTTATATAAAACAACATGATGATGGTTCCACTGTGTATTACTGTCAGTTATATACAACAACATGATGATGGTTCCACTGTGTATTACTGTCAGTTATATACAACAACATGATGATGGTTCCACTATGTATTACTGTCAGTTATATACAACATGATGATGATGGTTCCACTGTGTATTACTGTCAGTTATATACAACATGATGATGGTTCCACTGTGTATTACTGTCAGTTATATACAACATGATGATGGTTTCACTATGTATTACTGTCAGTTATATACAACATGATGATGGTTCCACTGTGTATTACTGTCAGTTATATACAACAACATGATGATGGTTCCATTATGTATTACTGTCCGTTATATACAACAACATGATGATGGTTCCACTATGTATTACTGTCAGTTATATACAACATGATGATGGTTCCACTGTTTATTACTGTCAGTTATATACAACATGATGATGATGGTTCCACTGTGTATTACTGTCAGTTATATACAACATGATGATGATGGTTCCACTGTGTATTACTGTCAGTTATATACAACATGATGATGGTTCCACTGTGTATTACTGTCAGTTATATACAACAATATGATGATGGTTCCACTGTGTATTACTGTCAGTTATATAAAACAACATGATGATGGTTCCTATATGTATTACTGTCAGTAATATACAACATAATGATGGTTCCACTGTGTATTACTGTCAGTTATATACAACAACATGATGATGGTTCTATGTATTATGTATTATGTATTACTATGTATTACTGTCTGTTATATACAACATGATGATGGTTCCACTGTGTATTACTGTCAGTTATATACAACAACATGATGATGGTTCCACTGTGTATTACTGTCAGTTATATACAACAACATGATGATGGTTCCACTGTGTATTACTGTCAGTTATATACAACAACATGATGATGGTTCCACTATGTATTACTGTCAGTTATATACAACAACATGATGATGGTTCCACTGTGTATTACTGTCAGTTATATACAACAACATGATGATAGTTCCACTATGTATTACTGTCAGTTATATACAACATGATGATGGTTCCACTGTGTATTATTGTCAGTTATATACAACAACATGATGATGGTTCCACTATGTATTACTGTCCGTTATATACAACAACATGATGATGGTTCCACTATGTATTACTGTCAGTTATATAAAACAACATGATGATGGTTCCACTGTGTATTACTGTCAGTTATATACAACAACATGATGATGGTTCCACTACTGTCAGTTATATACAACAACATGTATTACTGTCAGTTATATACAACAACATGATGATGGTTCCACTGTGTATTACTGTCAGTTATATACAACAACATGATGATGGTTCCACTGTGTATTACTGTCAGTTATATACAACAACATGATGATGGTTCCACTATGTATTACTGTCCGTTATATACAACAACATGATGATGGTTCCACTATGTATTACTGTCAGTTATATACAACATGATGATGGTTCCACTGTGTATTACTGTCAGTTATATACAACATGATGATGATGGTTCCACTGTGTATTACTGTCAGTTATATACAACAACATGATGATGGTTCCACTGTGTATTACTGTCAGTTATATACAACAACATGATGATGGTTCCACTATGTATTACTGTCAGTTATATGCAACAACATGATGATGGTTCCACTGTGTATTACTGTCAGTTATATAAAACAACATGATGATGGTTCCACTGTGTATTACTGTCAGTTATATACAACAACATGATGATGGTTCCACTATGTATTACTGTCAGTTATATGCAACAACATGATGATGGTTCCACTATGTATTACTGTCAGTTATATAAAACAACATGATGATGGTTCCACTATGTATTACTGTCAGTTATATACAACAACATGATGATGGTTCCACTATGTATTACTGTCAGTTATATACAACATGATGATGGTTCCACTGTGTATTACTGTCAGTTATATACAACAACATGATGATGGTTCCACTATGTATTACTGTCAGTTATATACAACAACATGATGATGGTTCCACTATGTATTACTGTCAGTTATATACAACATGATGATGGTTCCACTGTGTATTACTGTCAGTTATATACAACACTGATGATGATGGTTCCACTGTGTATTACTGTCAGTTATATACAACATGGTGATGGTTCCACTGTGTATTACTGTCAGTTATATACAACAACATGATGATGGTTCCACTATGTATTACTGTCAGTTATATACAACAACATAATGATGGTTCCACTGTGTATTACTGTCAGTTATATACAACATGGTGATGGTTCCACTGTGTATTACTGTCAGTTATATACAACAACATGATGATGGTTCCACTATGTATTACTGTCAGTTATATACAACATGATGATGGTTCCACTGTGTATTACTGTCAGTTATATACAACAACATGATGATGGTTCCACTATGTATTACTGTCAGTTATATACAACATGATGATGGTTCCACTGTGTATTACTATACTGAATGAACATTTATTTTAAATTAATATAATACATCAACATGATGATGGTTCCACTATGTATTACTGTCAGTTATATACAACAACATGATGATGGTTCCACTATGTATTACTGTCAGTTATATACAACATGATGATGGTTCCACTGTGTATTACTGTCAGTTATATACAACATGATGATGATGGTTCCACTGTGTATTACTGTCAGTTATATACAACAACATGATGATGGTTCCACTGTGTATTACTGTCAGTTATATACAACAACATGATGATGGTTCCACTATGTATTACTGTCCGTTATATACAACAACATGATGATGGTTCCACTATGTATTACTGTCAGTTATATAAAACAACATGATGATGGTTCCACTGTGTATTACTGTCAGTTATATACAACAACATGATGATGGTTCCACTATGTATTACTGTCAGTTATATAAAACAACATGATGATGGTTCCACTGTGTATTACTGTCAGTTATATACAACAACATGATGATGGTTCCACTGTGTATTACTGTCAGTTATATACAACAACATGATGATGGTTCCACTATGTATTACTGTCAGTTATATACAACATGATGATGGTTCCACTGTGTATTACTGTCAGTTATATACAACATGATGATGATGGTTCCACTGTGTATTACTGTCAGTTATATACAACATGATGATGGTTCCACTGTGTATTACTGTCAGTTATATACAACAACATGATGATGGTTCCACTAGGTATTACTGTCAGTTATATACAACAACATAATGATGGTTCCACTGTGTATTACTGTCAGTTATATACAACATGGTGATGGTTCCACTGTGTATTACTGTCAGTTATATACAACAACATGATGATGGTTCCACTAAGTATTCCTGTCAGTTATATACAACAACATGATAGTGGTTCCACTGTGTATTTCTGTCAGTTATATACAACAACATGATGATGGTTCCACTAAGTATTCCTGTCAGTTATATACAACAACATGATAGTGGTTCCACTGTGTATTACTATACTGAATGAACATTTATTTTAAATTAATATAATACATCAACATGATGATGGTTCCACTATGTATTACTGTCCGTTATATACAACAACATGATGATGGTTCCACTATGTATTACTGTCAGTTATATACAACATGATGATGGTTCCACTGTGTATTACTGTCAGTTATATACAACATGATGATGATGGTTCCACTGTGTATTACTGTCAGTTATATACAACATGATGATGGTTCCACTGTGTATTACTGTCAGTTATATACAACAACATGATGATGGTTCCACTATGTATTACTGTCCGTTATATACAACAACATGATGATGGTTCCACTATGTATTACTGTCAGTTATATACAACAACATGATGATGGTTCCACTATGTATTACTGTCAGTTATATAAAACAACATGATGATGGTTCCACTATGTATTACTGTCAGTTATATACAACAACATGATGATGGTTCCACTATGTATTACTGTCCGTTATATGCAACAACATGATGATGGTTCCACTATGTATTACTGTCAGTTATATAAAACAACATGATGATGGTTCCACTATGTATTACTGTCTGTTGTATACAACAACATGATGATGGTACCACTATGTATTACTGTCAGTTATATACAACATGATGATGGTTCCACTGTGTATTACTGTCAGTTATATACAACAACATGATGATGGTTCCACTATGTATTACTGTCCGTTATATACAACAACATGATGATGGTTCCACTATGTATTACTGTCAGTTATATACAACATGATGATGGTTCCACTGTGTATTACTGTCAGTTATATACAACATGATGATGATGGTTCCACTGTGTATTACTGTCAGTTATATACAACATGATGATGGTTCCACTGTGTATTACTGTCAGTTATATACAACAACATGATGATGGTTCCACTAGGTATTACTGTCAGTTATATACAACAACATAATGATGGTTCCACTGTGTATTACTGTCAGTTATATACAACATGGTGATGGTTCCACTGTGTATTACTGTCAGTTATATACAACAACATGATGATGGTTCCACTAAGTATTCCTGTCAGTTATATACAACAACATGATAGTGGTTCCACTGTGTATTACTGTCAGTTATATACAACAACATGATGATGGTTCCACTAAGTATTCCTGTCAGTTATATACAACAACATGATAGTGGTTCCACTGTGTATTACTATACTGAATGAACATTTATTTTAAATTAATATAATACATCAACATGATGATGGTTCCACTATGTATTACTGTCCGTTATATACAACAACATGATGATGGTTCCACTATGTATTACTGTCAGTTATATACAACATGATGATGGTTCCACTGTGTATTACTGTCAGTTATATACAACATGATGATGATGGTTCCACTGTGTATTACTGTCAGTTATATACAACAACATGATGATGGTTCCACTGTGTATTACTGTCAGTTATATACAACAACATGATGATGGTTCCACTATGTATTACTGTCCGTTATATACAACAACATGATGATGGTTCCACTATGTATTACTGTCAGTTATATAAAACAACATGATGATGGTTCCACTATGTATTACTGTCTGTTGTATACAACAACATGATGATGGTACCACTATGTATTACTGTCAGTTATATACAACATGATGATGGTTCCACTGTGTATTACTGTCAGTTATATACAACAACATGATGATGGTTCCACTATGTATTACTGTCCGTTATATACAACAACATGATGATGGTTCCACTATGTATTACTGTCAGTTATATACAACATGATGATGGTTCCACTGTGTATTACTGTCAGTTATATACAACAACATGAAGATGGTTCCACTGTGTATTACTGTCAGTTATATACAACATGATGATGGTTCCACTGTGTATTACTGTCAGTTATATACAACAACATGATGATGGTTCCACTAGGTATTACTGTCAGTTATATACAACAACATAATGATGGTTCCACTGTGTATTACTGTCAGTTATATACAACATGGTGATGGTTCCACTGTGTATTACTGTCAGTTATATACAACAACATGATGATGGTTCCACTAAGTATTCCTGTCAGTTATATACAACAACATGATAGTGGTTCCACTGTGTATTACTATACTGAATGAACATTTATTTTAAATTAATATAATACATCAATTCAATCAATTTAGCCTCAAGTAAATAATGAAACATGTTCAATTTGGTTAAAATAATGCAAAAACAAAGTGTTGGAGAAGAACGTAAAAGCGCCACGTCAGAAAGCTAACATTTCAGTTCCTTGCTCAGAACATGAGAACATATGAAAGCTGGTGGTTCCTTTTAACATGAGTCTTCAATATTCCCAGGTAAGAAGTTTTAGGTTGTAGTTATTATAGGAATTATAGTACTATTTCCCTCTATACCATTTGTATTTCATTAACCTTTGACTATTGGATGTTCTTATAGGCACTTTAGTATTGCCAGTGTAACAGCATAGCTTCCGTCCCTCTCCTCGCCCCTACCTGGTCTCAAACCAGGAACACAACGACAACAGCTACCCTCGAAGCAGCGTTACCCATGCAGAACAAGGGGAACAACCACTCCAAGTCTCAGAGCGAGTGATGTTTGAAACGCTATTAGCGCGCACCCCACTAACTAGCTAGCCATTTCCCATCGGTTACACCAGCCTCATCTCGGGAGTTAATAGGCTTGAAGTCATAAACAGCAGAGCTGCTGGCAAAACGCACGAAAGTGCTGTTTGAATGAATGCTTACGAGCCTGCTTCTGCCTACCACCACTCAGTCAGATACTTAGATACTTGTATGCTCAGTCAGATTATATGCAATGCAGGACACGCTAGATAAACTAGTAATATCATCAACCATGTGTAGTTAACTAGTGATTATAATTGATTGTTTTTTATGAGACAAGTTTAATGCTACCTAGCAACTTTCCTTGGCTTACTGCATTCGCGTAACAGGCAGTCTCCTTGTGGAGTGCAATGAGAGGCAGGTGGCTTTGGACTAGTTAACTGTAAGGTTGCAAGAATGGATCCCCCGAGCTGACAAGGTGAAAATCTGTCGTTCTGCCCCTGAACAGGGCAGTTGTCACGCCCTGGTCTTAGTATTTTGTGTTTTCTATATTTATTTGGTCAGGCCAGGGTGTGACATGGGTTTATTTTGTGTTGTGTTTGTGTATGGGGGTTTTCCTAGGTTTTGGGATTGTGGCTTAGTGGGGTGTTCTAGCAAAGTCTATGATTCTCGTTGTCTCTGATTGGGAACCATATTTAGGCAGCCATATTCTTTGAGTGTTTCGTGGGTGATTGTTCCTGTCTCTGTGTTATTGTCACCAGATAGGCTGTATAGGTTTTCACGTTCCGTTTCTTGTTTTTGTATTGTCGTGTTTATTTCGTCATGAAACATGTATCGTATTAACCACGCTGCATTTTGGTCCGACTCTCTTTCGACGGAAGAAAACCGTAACAGAATCACCCACCACAACTGGACCAAGCAGCGTGGTGACAGGCAGTGACAGCAACAGCAGCGAAAGGAGGAATGGACACGGGAGGACGTTATGGACAGCAAGAGTATAGAGTATACGACTTGGGAGGAAATAGACAGGTGGGCGGTCGACCCAGAGAGAGTGCTGGAGCCCGCCTGGGATTCACTGGAGCAGTGCGAAGAGGGCGAATGGAGTCGAAGAGACAAGCACGGCGGCGCAGAAGGAAGCCCGAGAGTCAGCCCCAAAAATGTATTGGGGGGGGGCTCAGGGAGAGTGCGGCAGAGTCAGGGTTCAAACCTGAGCCAACTCCCCCTGTTTATCGTGAGGAGCAGCGATCACAGGACTTCTGGACGTGGGAGGAGATATTGGACGGAAAAGGACCCTGGGCACAGCCTGGAGAATATCGACGCCCCAAAGAAGAACTGGAGGCGGCGAAAGCGGAAAGGCGCTGGTATGAAGAGGCAGCACGGCGACGCGGATGGAAGCCCGAGAGTCAGCCCCAAAAATGTATTGGGGGGGGGGGGCTCAAGGAGAGTGTGGCAGAGTCAGGGTTCAGACCTGAGCCAACTCCCCCTGTTTATCGTGAGGAGCCAAGGAGGCGACCAGAACCAGAGCCGGTGTTGGAGGTGAGTGAAGCAGAGACTGTGAAGGAGTTAATGGGGAAAGTGGAGGAGAGAGTTATGAGGGAGTTGCTAGTTTGGTGCTTTAGGTACGATATTCGTCCAACGGAGCGTGTTGGGGATTTGATGGCACCTGGGTCAGCGCTCCATACTCGTGCTGAGGTGCGTGTTAGTCGGCTGGTGAAGAGTGTGCCAGCATCACGCACTAGGCCTCCTGTGTACCTACCTAGCCTTGCACGACCTGTGCCAGTCCTGCTCTCAGGCTCTCCAGTACACCTTCACGGTCTGGTCCATCCTGTGCCACCTTCACACACCAGTCCTCGCACCAGGCTTCCTGTGCGTGTCCTCGGCCCAATACCACCAGTGCCAGCACCACGCACCAGGCCTTCAGTGCGCCTCGCCTGTTCAGTGCTGCCAGAGCCTTTCTCCTCTCCAGCGCTGTCGGAGTCTCCCGCCTGTTTAGCGCTGTAGGAGTCTCCCGCCTGTCTAGCGCTATCAGAGCCTTCCTTCTCTCCAGCGCTGCCGGAGTCTCCTGCCTGTTCAACGCAGCCAGAGCTTCCAGTCTGCATGGAGCAGCCAGAGCTGCCAGTCTGCATGGAGCAGCCAGAGCTGCCAGTCTGCATGGAGCAGCCAGAGCTGTCAGTCTGCATGGAGCAGCCAGAGCTGTCAGTCTGCATGGAGCAGCCAGAGCTGCCAGTCTGCATGGAGCAGCCAGAGCTTCCAGTCTGCATGGAGCAGCCAGAGCTGCCAGTCTGCATGGAGCAGCCAGAGCTGCCAGTCTGCATGGAGCAGCCAGAGCTGTCAGTCTGCATGGAGCAGCCAGAGCTGCTAATCTGCATGGAGCAGCCAGAGCTGCTAATCTGCATGGAGCAGCCAGAGCTGCTAATCTGCATGGAGCAGCCAGAGCTGCCAGTCTGCATGGAGCAGCCAGAGCTGCCAGTCTGCATGGAGCAGCCAGAGCTGCCAGTCTGCATGAAGCAGCCAGAGCTGCCAGTTTGCATGGAGCAGCCAGAGCTGCCAGTCTGCATGGAGCAGCCAGAGCTGCCAGTTTGCATAGAGCTGCCAGTCTGCATGGAGCTGCCAATCTACATAGAGCAGCCAGTGCTGCCAGTCTGCATGGAGCAGCCGGAGCTGCCAGTCTGCATGGAGCAGCCGGAGGTGCCAGACTGCATGGAGCTGCCGGAGCTGCCAGTCTGCCAGGATCCGCCAGTCAGCCATGATCTTCCGGATCCGCCAGTCAGCCAGGATCTTCCGGATCCGCCAGTCAGCCAGGATCTTCCAGATCCGCCAGTCAGCCATGATCTTCCAGATCCGCCAGTCAGCCAGGATCCGCCAGTCAGCCAGGATCTGCCAGAACCACCAGCTAGCCAGGATCCACCATTCAGCCAGGATCCGCCAGTCAGCCATGATCTTCCAGATCCGCCATTCAGCCAGGATCCACCATTCAGCCAGGATCCGCCAGTCAGCCAGGATCCGCCAGTCAGCCATGATCTTCCAGATCCACCAGTCAGCCAGGATCCGCCAGTCAGTCAGGATCTGCCAGAACCACCAGCTAGCCAGGATCCGCCAGTCAGCCAGGATCTGCCAGAACCACCAGCTAGCCAGGATCTGCCAGAGCCTACTACCTGCCTGGGTTTCCTCTCAGTACTGGGCTTCCTCTCGGTACTAGGCATCCTCTCAGTGCTGAGCTTCCCCTCAGTGCTGAGCTTCCCCTCAGTGCTGAGCTTCCCCTCAATGCCGAGCTACCCCTCAGTCCCGAGCTACCCCTCAGTCCCGAGCTACCCCTCGGCCCCGAGCTTCCCCTCGGTCCCGAGCTTCCCCTCGGTCCCGAGCTTCCCCTCAGTCCCGAGCTTCTACCTCAGTCCCGAGCTGCCCCTCAGTCCAGTGGGGTCCTTGGTGAGGGTTATTAGGCCAAGGTCGGCAGCGAGGGTCGCCAATCAAAGGACGCGTTACAGGGGGACTAAGACTTGGTTGGAGTGGGGTCCAAATCCCGAGCCGGAGCCGCCACCGTGGACAGACGCCCACCCGGACCCTCCCCTATGGGTTTAGTGTGCAGTCCGCACCTTGGGGGGGGGTTCTGTCACGCCCTGGTCTTAGTATTTTGTGTTTTCTTTATTTATTTGGTCAGGCCAGGGTGTGACATGGGTTTATTTTGTGTTGTGTTTATGTATGGGGGTTTTTCGTAGGTTTTGGGATTGTGGCTTAGTGGGGTGTTCTAGCAAAGTCTATGGTTGCCTGAGGCGGTTCTCAATCAGAGGCAGGTGATTCTCGTTGTCTCTGATTGGGAACCATATTTAGGCAGCCATATTCTTTGAGTGTTTTGTGGGTGATTGTTCCTGTCTCTGTGTTATTGTCACCAGATAGGCTGTATAGGTTTTCACGTTCCGTTTCTTGTTTTTGTATTGTTGTGTTTATTTCGTCATGAAACATGTATCGTATTAACCACGCTGCATTTTGGTCCGACTCTCTTTCGACGGAAGAAAACCGTAACAGCAGTTAACCCACCGTTCCTAGGCGGTCATTGAAAATAAGAATGTGTTCTTAACTGACTTGCCCATTTAAATAAAGATTAAATAGAAAATAAATGATTTATGAGTATAGCTGATAAGCATGCACCTTTAAGAAATTATTTATGAGTATAGCTGATAAGCACGCCCCTTTAAGAAATGATTTATGAGTATAGCTGATAAGCACGCCCCTTTAAGAAATGATTTATGAGTATAGCTGATAAGCACGCCCCTTTAAGAAATGATTTATGAGTATAGCTGATAAGCACGCCCCTTTAAGAAATGATTTATGAGTACAGCTGATAAGCACGCCCCTTTAAGAAATGATTTATGAGTACAGCTGATAAGCACGCCCCTTTAAGAAAATGCACTATGGAGGTCAAACGGTGCCCCATGGATTGATGATGAGCTGAGAAATGAAGTGATTTAATGTTATTATGCCAAAAAAAGTAGCAGATAAATCTGGCACTCTGTTTGGTAAGCAGAGTTATTGTAAATGAAGAAATCG
The DNA here is from genome assembly GCF_018296145.1 of Oncorhynchus tshawytscha. NCBI lineage: Eukaryota > Metazoa > Chordata > Actinopteri > Salmoniformes > Salmonidae > Oncorhynchus > Oncorhynchus tshawytscha. The sequence continues at coordinate 39,433,700 of NC_056459.1, forward strand.
TGTGACCAAGCTAAACAAAGGAAATAAGAAGGGTTTCTATCAGCACAACATTGATGAAGTGAAGGATGATGGGAAAAATCTGTGGAGAACATTGAACACTATTATGGGTAGGAATTCAAACATGTCTGCCTCTTTTGTTGAATCAGAGGGTATATGTATTACAAAACTACATGACATCGTAAACTACTATAAGTGATATTTTACAGGCAAAGTGGACAAGTTGAGGAATGTCATGATTCCAACTGATGGCTCTATGTCATATACCCTTATAAAAGATTGTATCATGAAGGAGAGGCAATGCAGGTTTGAATTTCATCAAGTAGAAAGGGAAGAGACAGAAAGGGAAGAGGTAGAGAGGGAAGAGGTAGAGAGGGAAGAGGTAGAGAGGGAAGAGACAGAAAGGGAAGAGACAGAAAGGGAAGAGACAGAAAGGGCAGAGGTAGAGAGGGAAGAGGTAGAGAGGGAAGAGGTAGAGAGGGAAGAGACAGAAAGGGAAGAGACAGAAAGGGCAGAGGTAGAAAGGGAAGAGGTAGAGAGGGAAGAGACAGAAAGGGCAGAGGTAGAAAGGGCAGAGACAGAAAGGGCAGAGGTAGAAAGGGAAGAGGTAGAAAGGGAAGAGACAGAAAGGGAAGAGACAGAAAGGGAAGAGACAGAAAGGGAAGAGACAGAAAGGGCAGAGGTAGAAAGGGAAGAGACAGAAAGGGAAGAGACAGAAAGGGAAGAGACAGAAAGGGAAGAGACAGAAAGGGAAGAGACAGAAAGGGCAGAGACAGAAAGGGAAGAGGTAGAAAGGGAAGGGTAGAAAGGGAAGAGACAGAAAGGGCAGAGGTAGAAAGGGAAGAGACAGAAAGGGAAGAGACAGAAAGGGAAGAGACAGAAAGGGAAGAGACAGAAAGGGAAGAGACAGAAAGGGAAGAGACAGAAAGGGAAGAGACAGAAAGGGCAGAGGTTGAAAGGGCAGAGGTAGAAAGGGAAGAGGTAGAAAGGGAAGAGGTAGAAAGGGAAGAGGTAGAAAGGGAAGAGGTAGAAAGGGAAGAGGTAGAGAGGGAAGAGGTAGAAAGGGAAGAGGTAGAAAGGGAAGAGGTAGAAAGAGAAGAGGTAGAGAGGGAAGAGGTAGAAAGTGAAGAGACAGAAAGGGAAGAGACAGGAAGGGAAGAGGTAGAAAGGGAAGAGGTAGGTAGAAAGGATGTTGTTGCCTCTTTCATATGACAAGTCACCTGGTACAGATAATGACGCCAAATTGCTTAGAGGTACAGCTAACCAAATATCAGCCCCAATCTCTCATATGTTTAATAAGTGCTTGATGTACGGGGTGTGCCCAGAATACAAAGAAGGGCATTCTACGAGTACGGTCTTAGCACAATTGCTAGATGATTGGTTAAAGAGTATGAGTGACAGGAAGGTAGTTGGTGCAGTGTTGCTTTTGATGTAATTGATCATGAACTGTTACTAGGTAAAACATTTCTCTTTGCTTATTTAAGCTGTTCTTGCCATAAAATGGACTTGGTCTGTTACCAAATAGGGATATCTTCTGTATACCCCCCCTACCTTGTCACAACACAACTGATTGGCTCAAACTCATTAAGAAGGAAATAAATTCCACAAATGACCTTTTAACAAGGTACTACACCCGTTACTTGAAATGCATTCCAGGTGGCTACCTCATAAAGCTGGTTGAGAGAATGCAGAGTGCAGAGGGAGGCTACTTTGAAGAATCTCAAATATAACATATATTTGGATTTGTTTAACACTTTTTTGGTTACTACATGATTCCATGTGTGTTACGTCATTGTTTTGATGTCTTCACTGTTATTCTACAATGTAGAAAAAAATCTAGAAAACCCTGGAATGAGTAGGTGTGTCCAAACTTTAGGCTGGTACTGTACATATCTTGCAGTAACATTTGTGGTTTCTCCCTCACTCAGAATAATTCCCAGCTTTATGTTTTTAGTAAATGCAGAGAAGTTGGGAATTGATTGAGATATGTTCTTTAAACAATATAATCTTATTCGGGTGTAAGGTACTGGGTGTCGTGAGTGGGAAGTCAGGCGCAGGAAAACAGAGAGTTCAATATGGTGCTCCTTTAATGCACAAACGGTGAACCACGGCCACCCCACTAAACACTGGGTGCTCAAAACAAAATGCCCCAGACACGGGGAATGAAACAGTCCAGCACTATACACGATCATAAACCAACACGTTCACCAGTCCAGCACTATACACGATCATAAACCAACACGTTCACCAGTCCAGCACTATACACGATCATACAACCAACACGTTCACCAGTCCAGCACTATACACGATCATAAACCAACACGTTCACCAGTCCAGCACTATACACGATCATAAACCAACACGTTCACCAGTCCAGCACTATACACGATCATAAACCAACACCAGCACTATACACGATCATACACCAACACGTTCACCAGTCCAGCACTATACACGATCATACAACCAACACGTTCACCAGTCCAGCACTATACACGATCATAAACCAACACGTTCACCAGTCCAGCACTATACACGATCATAAACCAACACGTTCACCAGTCCAGCACTATACACGATCATAAACCAACACCAGCACTATACACGATCATAAACCAACACGTTCACCAGTCCAGCACTATACACGATCATAAACCAACACGTTCACCAGTCCAGCACTATACACGATCATAAACCAACACGTTCACCAGTCCAGCACTATACACGATCATAAACCAACACGTTCACCAGTCCAGCACTATACACGATCATAAACCAACATGTTCACCAGTCCAGCACTATACACGATCATAAACCAACATGTTCACCAGTCCAGCACTATACACGATCATAAACCAACATGTTCACCAGTCCAGCACTATACACGATCATAAACCAACACCAGCACTATACACGATCATACACCAACACGTTCACCAGTCCAGCACTATACACGATCATAAACCAACATGTTCACCAGTCCAGCACTATACACGATCATAAACCAACACCAGCACTATACACGATCATAAACCAACATGTTCACCAGTCCAGCACTATACACGATCATAAACCAACATGTTCACCAGTCCAGCACTATACACGATCATAAACCAACACCAGCACTATACACGATCATACACCAACACGTTCACCAGTCCAGCACTATACACGATCATAAACCAACATGTTCACCAGTCCAGCACTATACACGATCATAAACCAACACCAGCACTATACACGATCATAAACCAACACCTTCACCAGTCCAGCACTATACACGATCATAAACCAACACCAGCACTATACACGATCATACACCAACATGTTCACCAGTCCAGCACTATACACGATCATAAACCAACACGTTCGTCTGTATCAAACACCAGGGTTACAATAATCAATCCCGCACAAAGAAACAGGCGGGCTGGCTGACTAATAAATTCTCACTAATTATACCCAACTCAAAACAGGTGTACTCAATAAACACATAAGGAGGGGGAGGAAAGAATCAGTGACAGCTAGTAGGCCGGCGACAACGATTGCCGAGCGCCACCTGAACGGGAAGGGGAGCCACCTTCAGTCGGACTCGTGACATTGGGAGTATTTCTCACAGTAGAGGAGGCAGTGCATCTCTTCCTCCCCTGTCGTTCCGTGACCACATAGACGCTCTATGGGCAGCCATGTCTCTTTGTGTCTCCTTTTTTCCATAGCCAATTGTTGGTCGCTGAGCCTGTATTTGGTCAGGATCTGTCTCTGGTTTGTATCTCTGACAGAGTAGAAATGTTCTGCCAATTTTGTGTTCTCTTTTGAGGCCAAATAGCATTTTAGTTTATTCAGTGTTTTTGTTTCATTTCCCCAATTTGTCAAATAGCTTTTATTTTCTGTGACAATCTGGTTGATTTCCCTGTGTGTTTTGATAATAGTGTTGTTTAGTGTTTATAACAGCTGACATAGGGGACTCTTTTCAGGGTTCAGCTCTTGGGTTTCAAGTGATTTGAATTGTAAGGCTGTTTTAGGGCTTCATTTCAAATGGTGACAACATTTCAGTGTCCTTTTCTTTATATGTACAATTAAAGGGAATATTTCGGAGTTCCGCGCTACAATGCATTATTTAATCCTTTCTTCTGGGTATTTAGGATATACCTGCAGAATTCTGTATGTGTGTGTATTTCTCCCAGCGCTTATAATTGTAATTACAGGTCGGATGCCAGACCTCACCTCCATGTAGTGCATTTGGTAAAATGACTCTATAGAATATTTTGCACAATATTTGGATTGGAATGTGTCTTTTTGAGAATTGTCATTTTATGGAGTAAAATGATTTGCAGGATTTTTCCTGTCCCAGGTAGTTGGACATGTTCAACCATGGTATTTCCTGTCCCAGGTAGTTGGACATGTTCAACCATGGTATTTCCTGTCCCAGGTAGTTGGACATGTTCAACCATGGTATTTCCTGTCCCAGGTAGTTGGACATGTTCAACCATGGTATTTTCTGTTCCAGGTAGTTGGACATGTTCAACCATGGTATTTCTTGGCTGAGCTACAGCAGTGTTTGTTAGACCATGAGATATCTGTGGTGGAAGGTGGCCGAGCTACAGCCGTCATCTAGGCTTTTTCTTGTTCTTAGCTCTATTCCGTAAATGTTTATCCTAAACAACTCCCTAGTCCTTAACGATGACAAGCATACCCATAACATGATGCAGTCACCACCATGCTTGAAAATATGAAGATACTCAGTGATGTGTTGTGTTGGATTTTCCCCAAGCATAATGCGTTGTATTCAGGACAAAAAAGGGACTGTTTGCCTTAATGCAAACAGGATGCATGTTTTGGAGTATTTTTCTTGTAATGAGGTCTGTGTGTAGCTGGTTAGGAGTCAGGCACAGGAAAGCAGATATGAGTAAATAAAGATACTTTACTCAACATAAATCAATGTAATACAAAAGAGAGCCCGCAATAACGGACCTTCCTACATAGAAACAATCACTCACAGACACCCATGGGGGAACAGAGGGTTAAATAATGGGAATTGAAATCAGGTGTGGAAAACAAAGACAAAACAAATGGAAAATGAAAACTGGCTCGCCCGTGACGCCGACCGCCGCCTGAACAAGGAGAGGGACCTCATGTTTTGAGACCTATCTATGTAGCAGAGTACAGAGCATAGCAGTTCTTTCTCTACCTCTCTTTCGCACTCTGTCTTTCCCTGCTCTCTCTCCATCTCTCCCTCTGTTTTCCCCTAATCTCACTCCTTCTGTTTTCCCCTAATCTCTCTCCCTCTCTCCCTCTGTCTTCCCCCAATCTCACTCCCTCTCTCCCTCTGTTTTCCCCTAATCTCTCTCCCTCTCTCCCTCTGGTTTCCCCTAATCTCACTCCCTCTCTCCCTCTGTTTTCCCCTAATCTCTCTCCCTCTGTTTTCCCCTAATCTCTCTCCCTCTGTTTTCCCCTAATCTCACTCCCTCTCTCCCTCTGTTTTCCCCTAATATCACTCCCTCTGTTTTCCCCTAATCTCTCTCCCTCTGTTTTCCCCTAATCTCACTCCCTCTCTCCCTCTGTTTTCCCCTAATATCACTCCCTCTCTCCCTCTGTTTTCCCTAATCTCACTCCCTCTCTCCCTCTGTTTTCCCCTAATCTCACTCCCTCTCTCCCTCTGTTTTCCCCTAATATCACTCCCTCTCTCCCTCTGTTTTCCCTAATCTCACTCCCTCTCTCCCTCTGTTTTCCCCTAATCTCACTCCCTCACTCCCTCGGTTTTCCCCTAATCTCACTCCCTCTCTCCCTCGGATTTCCCCTAATCTCACTCCCTCTGTTTTCCCCTAATCTCTCTCCCTCTCTCCCTCTGTTTCCCCCTAATATCAATCCCTCGCTCCCTTGGTTTTCCCTAATCTCACTCCCTCTCTCCCTCTGTTTTCCCCTAATCTCACTCCCTCTGTTTTCCCCTAATCTCTCCCCCTCTCTCACTCTGTTTTCCCCTAATCTCACTCCCTCTCTCCCTCTGTTTTCCCATAATATCACTCCCTCTCTACCTCTGTTTTCCCTAATCTCACTCCCTCTCTCCCTCTGTTTTCCCCTAATCTCACTCCCTCTCTCCCTCTGTTTTCCCTTAATCTCACTCCCTCTGTTTTCCCCTAATCTCACTCCCTCTCTCCCTCTGTTTCCCATAATCTCACTCCCTCTGTTTTCCCCTAATCTCTCTCCCTCTCTTCCTCTGTTTTCCCCTCATCTCACTCCCTCTCTCCCTCTGTTTTCCCCTAATCTCTCTCCCTCTCTCCCTCTGGTTTCCCTAATCTCACTCCCTCTCTCCCTCTGTTTTCCCTAATCTCTCTCCCTCTTTCCCCTGTAATCTCTCTCCCTCTGTTTTCCCCTAATCTCACTCCCTCTCTCCCTCTGTTTTCCCCTAATATCACTCCCTCTGTTTTCCCCTAATCTCTCTCCCTCTGTTTTCCCCTAATATCACTCCCTCTCTCCCTCTGTTTACCCCTAATCTCACTCCCACTCTCCCTCTGTTTTTCCCTAATCTCACTCCCTCTCCCTCTGTTTTCCCCTAATCTCACTCCCTCTGTTTTCCCCTAATCTCTCTCCCTCTCTCCCTCTGTTTTCCCCTAATCTCACTCCCTCTCTCCCTCTGTTTTCCCTAATCTCACTCCCTCTCTCCCTCTGTTTTCCCTCAATCTCACTCCCTCTCTCCCTCTGTTTTCCCCTAATCTCTCTCCCTCTGTTTTCCCCTAATCTCACTCAATCTCTCCCTCTGTTTTCCCCTAATCTCACTCCCTCTGTTTTCCCCTAATCTCTCCCCCTCTCTCACTCTGTTTTCCCCTAATCTCACTCCCTCTCTCCCTCTGTTTTCCCCTAATATCACTCCCTCTCTACCTCTGTTTTCCCTAATCTCACTCCCTCTCTCCCTCTGTTTTCCCCTAATCTCACTCCCTCTCTCCCTCTGTTTTCCCCTTAATCTCACTCCCTCTGTTTTCCCTAATCTCACTCCCTCTCTCCCTCTGTTTTCCCCTAATCTCACTCCCTCTGTTTTCCCCTAATCTCTCTCCCTCTCTTCCTCTGTTTTCCCTCATCTCACTCCCTCTCTCCCTCTGTTTTCCCCTAATCTCACTCCCTCTCTCCCTCTGTTTTCCCTTAATCTCACTCCCTCTGTTTTCCCCTAATCTCACTCCCTCTCTCCCTCTGTTTTCCCCCAATCTCACTCCCTCTCTCCCTCTGTTTTCCCTAATCTCACTCCCTCTCTCCCTCTGTTTTCCCCTAATCTCACTCCCTCTCTCCCTCTGTTTTCCCTAATCTCACTCCCTCTCTCCCTCTGTTTTCCCTAATATCACTCCCTCTCTCCCTCTGTTTTCCCTAATCTCACTCCCTCTCTCCCTCTGCTTTCCCCTAATCTCACTCCCTCACTCCCTCGGTTTTCCCCTAATCTCACTCCCTCTCTCCCTCGGATTTCCCCTAATCTCACTCCCTCTGTTTTCCCTAATCTCTCTCCCTCTCTCCCTCTGTTTCCCCCTAATATCAATCCCTCGCTCCTTGGTTTTCCCTAATCTCACTCCCTCTCTCCCTCTGTTTTCCCCTAATCTCACTCCCTCTGTTTTCCCCTAATCTCTCCCCCTCTCTCACTCTGTTTTCCCCTAATCTCACTCCCTCTCTCCCTCTGTTTTCCCATAATATCACTCCTCTCTACCTCTGTTTTCCCTAATCTCACTCCCTCTCTCCCTCTGTTTTCCCTTAATCTCACTCCCTCTGTTTTCCCCTAATCTCACTCCCTCTCTCACTCTGTTTTCCCCTAATCTCACTCCCTCTGTTTTCCCCTAATCTCTCTCCCTCTCTTCCTCTGTTTTTCCCTAATCTCACTCCCTCTCTCCCTCTGTTTTCCCTAATCTCACTCCCTCTCTCCCTCTGTTTTCCCTTAATCTCACTCCCTCTGTTTTCCCCTAATCTCACTCCCTCTCTCCCTCTGTTTTCCCCTAATCTCACTCCCTCTCTCCCTCTGTTTTCCCCTAATCTCTCTCCCTCTCTCCCTCTGGTTTCCCCTAATCTCACTCCCTCTCTCCCTCTGTTTTCCCCTAATCTCTCTCCCTCTGTTTTCCCCTAATCTCTCTCCCTCTGTTTTCCCCTAATCTCACTCCCTCTCTCCCTCTGTTTTCCCCTAATATCACTCCCTCTGTTTTCCCCTAATCTCTCTCCCTCTGTTTTCCCCTAATCTCACTCCCTCTCTCCGTCTGTTTTCCCATAATATCACTCCCTCTCTCACTCTGTTTTCCCCTAATCTCACTCCCTCTGTTTTCCCCTAATCTCTCTCCCTCTCTTCCTCTGTTTTCCCTAATCTCACTCCCTCTCTCCCTCTGTTTTCCCCTAATCTCTCTCCCTCTCTCCCTCTGTTTTCCCCTAATCTCACTCCCTCTCTCCCTCTGTTTTCCCCTAATCTCTCTCCCTCTGCTTTCCCTAATCTCTCTCCCTCTGTTTTCCCTAATCTCACTCCCTCTCTCCCTCTGTTTTCCCTAATATCACTCCCCTCTGTTTTCCCCTAATCTCTCTCCCTCTGTTTTCCCCTAATCTCACTCCATCTCTCCCTCTATTTTCCCATAATATCACTCCCTCTCTCACTCTGTTTTCCCTAATCTCACTCCCTCTATCCCTCTGTTTTCCCTAATCTCACTCCCTCTCTCCCTCTGTTTTCCCCTAATCTCACTCCCTCACTCCCTCTCACTCCCTCTCTCCCTCCCCTAATCTCTCTCCCTCTGTTTTCCCCTAATCTCACTCCCTCTCTCCCTCTGTTTTCCCCTAATCTCACTCCCTCTGTTTTCCCTAATCTCACTCCCTCTCTCCCTCTGTTTTCCCCTAATCTCACTCCCTCTCTCCCTCTGTTTTCCCCTAATATCACTCCCTCTCTCCCTCTGTTTTCCCTAATCTCACTCCCTCTCTCCCTCTGTTTTCCCCTAATCTCACTCCCTCTCTCCCTCTGTTTTCCCCTAATATCACTCCCTCTCTCCCTCTGTTTTCCCTAATCTCACTCCCTCTCTCCCTCTGTTTTCCCTAATCTCACTCCCTCTCTCCCTCTGTTTTCCCCTAATCTCACTCCCTCTCTCCCTCTGTTTTCCCCTAATCTCACTCCCTCTGTTTTCCCCTAATCTCTCTCCCTCTCTCCCTCTGTTTCCCCCTAATATCAATCCCTCGCTCCCTGGTTTCCCTAATCTCACTCCCTCTCTCCCTCTGTTTTCCCCTAATCTCACTCCCTCTGTTTTCCCCTAATCTCTCCCCTCTCTCACTCTGTTTTCCCTAATCTCACTCCCTCTCTCCCTCTGTTTTCCCATAATATCACTCCCTCTCTACCTCTGTTTTCCCTAATCTCACTCCCTCTCTCCCTCTGTTTTCCCTTAATCTCACTCCCTCTGTTTTCCCCTAATCTCACTCCCTCTCTCCCTCTGTTTCCCCTAATCTCACTCCCTCTGTTTTCCCCTAATCTCTCTCCCTCTCTTCCTCTGTTTTCCCCTAATCTCACTCCCTCTCTCCCTCTGTTTTCCCTAATCTCACTCCCTCTCTCCCTCTGTTTTCCCTTAATCTCACTCCCTCTGTTTCCCCTAATCTCACTCCCTCTCTCCCTCTGTTTTCCCCCAATCTCACTCCCTCTCTCCCTCTGTTTTCCCCTAATATCACTCCCTCTGTTTTCCCCTAATCTCACTCCCTCTCTCCCTCTGTTTTCCCTAATCTCACTCCCTCTCTCCCTCTGTTTCCCATAATCTCACTCCCTCTCTCCCTCTGTTTTCCCCTAATATCACTCCCTCTGTTTTCCCTAATCTCTCTCCCTCTGTTTTCCCTAATCTCACTCCCTCTCTCCTCCGTCTGTTTTCCCATAATATCACTCCCTCTCTCACTCTGTTTTCCCCTAATCTCACTCCCTCTGTTTTCCCCTAATCTCTCTCCCTCTCTTCCTCTGTTTTTCCCTAATCTCACTCCCTCTCTCCCTCTGTTTTCCCCTAATCTCACTCCCTCTCTCCCTCTGGTTTCCCCTAATCTCACTCCCTCTCTCCCTCTGTTTTCCCCTAATCTCTCTCCCTCTGTTTTCCCCTAATCTCTCTCCCTCTGTTTTCCCCTAATCTCACTCCCTCTCTCCCTCTGTTTTCCCCTAATATCACTCCCTCTGTTTTCCCCTAATCTCTCTCCCTCTGTTTTCCCCTAATCTCACTCCATCTCTCCCTCTATTTTCCCATAATATCACTCCCTCTCTCACTCTGTTTTCCCTAATCTCACTCCCTCTCTCCCTCTGTTTTCCCCTAATCTCACTCCCTCTCTCCCTCTGTTTTCCCCTAATCTCACTCCCTCACTCCCTCTCACTCCCTCTCTCCCTCGGATTTCCCCTAATCTCACTCCCTCTGTTTTCCCCTAATCTCTCTCCCTCTCTCCCTCTGTTTCCCCTAATCTCAATCCCTCGCTCCCTCGTTTTCCCTAATCTCACTCCCTCTCTCCATCTGTTTTCCCCTAATCTCACTCCCTCTGTTTTCCCTAATCTCTCCCCCTCTCTCCCTCTGTTTTCCCCTAATCTCACTCCCTCTCTCCGTCTGTTTTCCCCTAATATCACTCCCTCTCTCCCTCTGTTTTCCCTAATCTCACTCCCTCTCTCCCTCTGTTTTCCTTTAATCTCACTCCCTCTGTTTTCCCCCAATCTCTCTCCCTCTCTCCCTCTGTTTTCCCCTAATCTCACTCCCTCTCTCCCTCTGTTTTCCCTTTATCTCACTCCCTCTCTCCCTCTGTTTACCCCTAATCTCACTCCCACTCTCCCTCTGTTTTTCCCTAATCTCACTCCCTCTCTCCCTCTGTTTTCCCCTAATCTCACTCCCTCTCTCCGTCTGTTTTCCCATAATATCACTCCCTCTCTCACTCTGTTTTCCCCTAATCTCACTCCCTCTGTTTTCCCCTAATCTCTCTCCCTCTCTTCCTCTGTTTTTCCCTAATCTCACTCCCTCTCTCCCTCTGTTTTCCCCTCATCTCACTCCCTCTCTCCCTCTGTTTTCCCCTAATCTCACTCCCTCTCTCCCTCTGTTTTCCCCCAATCTCACTCCCTCTCTCCCTCTGTTTTCCCCTAATCTCTCTCCCTCTCTCCCTCTGTTTTCCCCTAATCTCACTCCCTCTCTCCCTCTGTTTTCCCCTAATCTCTCTCCCTCTGTTTTCCCCTAATCTCTCTCCCTCTGTTTTCCCCTAATCTCACTCCCTCTCTCCCTCTGTTTTCCCCTAATCTCTCTCCCTCTGTTTTCCCTAATCTCACTCCCTCTGTTTTCCCCTAATCTCACTCCCTCTCTCCCTCTGTTTTCCCCAATCTCACTCCCTCTCTCCCTCTGTTTTCCCCTAATATCACTCCCTCTCTCCCTCTGTTTTCCCTAATCTCACTCCCTCTCTCCCTCTGTTTTCCCTAATCTCACTCCCTCTCTCCCTCTGTTTTCCCCTAATCTCACTCCCTCTCTCCCTCTGTTTTTCCCTATCTCACTCCCTCTCTCCCTCTGTTTTCCCTAATCTCACTCCTCTCTCCCTCTGTTTTCCCCCAATCTCAATCCCTCTCTCCCTCTGTTTTCCCCTAATCTCTCTCCCTCTCTCCCTCTGGTTTCCCTAATCTCACTCCCTCTCTCCCTCTGTTTTCCCTAATCTCTCTCCCCTCTGTTTTCCCCTAATCTCTCTCCCTCTGTTTTCCCCTAATCTCACTCCCTCTCTCCTCTGTTTTCCCCTAATCTCTCTCCCTCTGTTTTCCCTAATCTCACTCTCTGTTTTCCCTAATCTCACTCCCTCTCTCCTCTGTTTTCCCCCAATCTCACTCCCTCTCTCCCCTGTTTTTTCCCTAATATCACTCCCTCTCTCCCTCTGTTTTCCCTAATCTCACTCCCTCTCTCCCTCTGTTTTCCCTAATCTCACTCCCTCTCTCCCTCTGTTTTCCCCTAATATCACTCCCTCTCTCCCTCTGTTTTCCCCTAATCTCACTCCCTCTCTCCCTCTGCTTTCCCCTAATCTCACTCCCTCACTCCCTCGGTTTTCCCTAATCTCACTCCCTCTCTCCTCGGTTTTCCCTAATCTCACTCCCTCCGTTTTCCCTAATCTCTCTCCCTCTCTCCCTCTGTTTCCCTAATATCAATCCCTCGCTCCCTTGGTTTTCCTAATCTCACTCCCTCTCTCCCTCTGTTTTCCCCTAATCTCACTCCCTCTGTTTTCCCCTAATCTCTCCCCCTCTCTCACTCTGTTTTCCCTAATCTCACTCCCTCTCTCCCTCTGTTTTCCCATAATATCACTCCCTCTCTACCTCTGTTTTCCCTAATCTCTCCCTCTCTCCCTCTGTTTTCCCCCTAATATCAATCCCTCGCTCCCTTGGTTTTCCCTAATCTCACTCCCTCTCTCCCTCTGTTTTCCCTAATCTCACTCCTCTGTTTTCCCCTAATCTCACTCCCTCTCTCTCTGTTTTCCCCTAATATCACTCCCTGTTTTCCCCTAATCTCTCTCCCTCTGTTTTCCCTAATCTCACTCCCTCTCTCCCTCTGTTTTCCCATAATATCACTCCCTCTCTCACTCTGTTTTCCCTAATCTCACTCCCTCTCTCCTCTGTTTTCCCCTAATCTCACTCCCTCTCTCCCTCTGTTTTCCCTAATCTCACTCCCTCCTCCCTCTCACTCCCTCTCTCCCTCGGATTTCCCTAATCTCACTCCTCTGTTTTCCCTAATCTCTCTCCCTCTCTCCCTCTGTTTCCCCTAATATCAATCCCTCGCTCCCTCAGTTTTCCCTAATCTCACTCCCTCTCTCCATCTGTTTTCCCCTAATCTCACTCCCTCTGTTTTCCCCTAATCTCTCTCCCTCTCTCCCTCTGTTTTCCTCTAATCTCACTCCCTCTCTCCCTCTGTTTCCCATAATCTCACTCCCTCTCTCCCTCTGTTTTCCCTTTATCTCACTCCCTCTCTCCCTCTGTTTACCCCTAATCTCACTCCCACTCTCCCTCTGTTTTTCCCTAATCTCACTCCCTCTCTCCCTCTGTTTTCCCCTAATCTCACTCCCTCTCTCCGTCTGTTTTCCCATAATATCACTCCCTCTCTCACTCTGTTTTCCCCTAATCTCACTCCCTCTGTTTTCCCCTAATCTCTCTCCCTCTCTTCCTCTGTTTTTCCCTAATCTCACTCCCTCTCTCCCTCTGTTTTCCTCATCTCAATCCTCTCTCCTCTGTTTTCCCCTAATCTCACTCCCTCTCTCCCTCTGTTTTCCCCCAATCTCAATCCCTCTCTCCCTCTGTTTTCCCCTAATCTCTCTCCCTCTCCCTCTGTTTTCCCTAATCTCACTCCCTCTCCTCTGTTTTCCCCTCTCTCTCCTCTGTTTTCCCCTAATCTCACTCCCTCTGTTTTCCCCTAATCTCACTCCCTCTCTCCCTCTGTTTTCCCTAATCTCTCTCCCTCTGTTTTCCCCTAATCTCACTCCCTCACTCCCTCTGTTTCCCTAATCTCACTCCTCTCTCCCTCTGTTTTCCCCTAATCTAATCTCACTCCCTCTGTTTTCCCTAATCTCACTCCTCTCTCCTCTGTTTTCCCTAATCTCAATCCCTCTCTCCCTCTGTTTTCCCCTAATCTCACTCCCTCTCTCCCTCTGTTTTCCCTAATCTCACTCCCTCTCTCCCTCTGTTTTCCCTAATCTCACTCTCCTCTGTTTTCCCTAATCTCACTCCTCTCTCTCCTCTGTTTTCCCTTCCTAATCTCTCACTCCCTCTCTCCCTCTGTTTTAATCTCCCTCTAATTTCCCCCTAATCTCTCCTCTCTCCTCTGTTTCCCTAATCTCACTCCCTCTCTCCCTCTGTTTTCCCCCCTAATCTCACTCCCTCTCTCCCTCTGTTTTCCCTAATCTCACTCCTCTCTCCCTCTGTTTTCCCCTAATCTCACTCCCTCTGTTTTCCCCTAATCTCACTCCTCTCTCCACTCCTGTTTTCCCCATAATCTCACTCCTCTCTCCCTCTGTTTTCACCCCTAATCTCACTCCCTCTCTCCTCTGTTTTCCCTTAATCTCACTCCCTCTGTTTTCCCCCAATCTCTCCCTCTCTCCCTCTGTTTTCCCCTAATCTCACTCCCTCTCTCCCTCTGTTTTCCCTAATATCACTCCCTCTCTCCTCTGTTTCCCTAATCTCACTCCCTCTCTCCCTCTGTTTCCCTAATCTCACTCCCTCTGTTTTCCTGTTTCCCTAATCTCACTCCTCCCTCTGTTTTCCCTAATCTCCTCCTCTGTTTTCCCTAATCTCTCTCCCTCTTTCCCTAATCTCACTCCCTCTCTCCCTCTGTTTTCCCTAATCTCTCCCTCTCTCCCTCTGTTTTCCCCTAATCTCACCCCCTCTCTCCCTCTGTTTTCCCCTCTCTCCCTCTACTCCCCTAATCTCTCCTCTGTTTTCCCTAATCTCACTCCCTCTCTCCTCTGTTTTCCCTAATCTCCTCTGTTTCCCTCTCTCCCTCTGTTTTCCCTAATCTCACTCCCTCTCTATTTTCCCATAATATCACTCCTCTCCTCTGTTTTCCCTAATATCACTCCCTCTCTCCCTCTGTTTTCCCCTAATCTCTCCCTCTCTCCTCTGTTTTCTCCCTCTGTTTTCCCCTAATCTCTCTCTCTCCTCTGTTTTCCCTAATCTCACTCCTCTGTTTTCCCCTAATCTCACTCCCTCTCCCTCTGTTTTCCCCTAATCTCACTCCTCTGTTTTCCCCTAATCTCTCTCCCTCTCTCCCTCTGTTTTCCCTAATCTCACTCCCCTCTCCCTTTTTTCCCTAATCTCTCTCCCTCTCTCCCTCTGTTTTCCCCTAATCTCACTCCCTCTCTCCCTCTGTTTTCCCTAATCTCACTCCCTCTCTCCTCTGTTTCCTAATCTCACTCCCTCTCCTCTGTTTTCCCCTAATCTCACTCCCTCTCCCCCTCTGTTTTCCCTAATCTCACTCCCTCTCTCCCTCTGTTTTCCCCTAATCTCACCCTCTCTCTCCCTCTCCCTCTGTTTTCCCCTAATCTAACTCACTCCCTCTGTTTTCCCTAATCTCTCCTCCTCTGTTTTCCCATAATCTCACTCCCTCTCTCCGTCTGTTTTCCCTAATCTCACTCCCTCTCTCCCTCTGTTTTCCCTAATCTCCCTCCCTCTGTTTTCCCCTAATCTCACTCCTCTCTCCCTCTGTTTTCCCTAATCTCACTCCCTCTCCTCTGTTTTCCCCCCTTTATCTCACCCTCTCTCCCTCTGTTTACCTCTCTCACTCTCTGTTTTCCCTAATCTCACTCCCTCTCTCCTCTGTTTCCCTAATCTCAATCCCTCTCTCCTCTGTTTTCCCTAATCTCACTCCCTCTCTCCATCTGTTTTCCCTAATCTCACTCCTCTGTTTTTAATCTCCCTCTCTTCCTCTGTTTTCCTAATCTCACTCCCTCTCTCCCTCTGTTTTCCCTAATCTCACTCCTCTCTCCTCTGTTTTCCCTAATCTCACTCCCCTCTCTCCTCTGTTTTCCCCTAATCTCAATCCCTCTCTCCCTCTGTTTTCCCTAATCTCACTCCCTCTCTCCCTCTGTTTTCCCCTAATCTCATCCCTCTCTCCTCTGTTTTCCCTAATCTCTCTCCCTCTCTCCCTCTGTTTTCCCCTAATCTCACTCCTCTCTCCCTCTGTTTTCCCCTAATCTCACTCCCTCTGTTTTCCCCTAATCTCTCTGTTTTTCCCTAATCTCTCTCTCCTCTGTTTTCCCTAATCTCACTCCTCTGTTTTCCCCTAATCTCACTCCCTCTCCTCTGTTTTCCCTAATCTCACTCCCTCTCTCCCTCTGTTTTCCCTAATCTCACTCCTCTCTCCCTCTGTTTTCCCTAATCTCACTCCTCTCTGTTTTCCCTAATCTCAATCCCTCTCTCCCTCTGTTTTCCCTAATCCTCACCCCCTCACTCCCCTCTGTTTTCCCCTAATCTCCCTCTCCCTCTAATCTCCCTCTGTTTTCCCCTAATCTCACTCTCCCTCTCTCCCTCTGTTAAAAATTTCCCCTAATATCACTCCCTCTCTCCCTCTGTTTTCCCTAATCTCACTCCTCTCTCCCTCTGTTTTCCCCTAATCTCACTCCCTCTGTTTTCCCCTAATCTCTCCTCTCCACTCTGTTTTCCCCTAATCTCACTCCCTCTCTCCTCTGTTTTCCCTAATCTCACTCCCTCTCTCCCTCTGTTTTCCCCTAATCTCACTCCCTCTCCTCTGTTTTCCCTAATCTCACTCCCTCTCTCCCTCTGTTTTCCCCAATCTCAATCCCTAATCTCCCTCTGTTTTCCCCTATCTCTCTCCCTCTCTCCCTCTGTTTTCCCCTAATCTCACTCCCTCTCTCCCTCTGTTTTCCCTTAATCTCACTCCCTCTGTTTTCCCCTAATCTCACTCCCTCTCCCCTCTGTTTTCCCCCAATCTCCCTAATCTCACTCTAATCTCCTCTGTTTTCCCCCTCCTCTCTCTCCCTCTGTTTTCCCTCCCTCTCACCCTCTCTCTGTTTTCCCTAATCTCACTCCCTCTCTCCCTCTGTTTTTCCCCTAATCTCACTCCTCTCCCTCTGTTTTCCCCTAATCTCACTCCCTCTCTCCTCTGTTTTCCCTAATCTCTCTCCTCTGTTTTCCCCTAATCTCTCCCTCTCCCTCTGGTTCCCCTAATCTCACTCTCCTCTGTTTTTCCCTCTCTCCTTCTGCTTTCCCTAATCTGTTCTCCCTCTGTTTTCCCTAATATCACTCCTCTCTCCCTCTGTTTTCCCTAATCACTCACTTTCCCTAATCTCTCCCTCTTCCTGTTTTCCCTAATCTCACCTCCATCCCTCCACTCTGTTTTCCCTAATCTCACTCCTCTCTCCCTCTGTTTTCCCTAATCTCACTCCCTCTCTCCCTCTGTTTTCCCTAATCTCTCCCTCTCCCTCTGTTTCCCTCTCTCCCTCCCCCTAATCTCTCCCTTGGTTTTCCTAATCTCACTCCATCTCCCTCTGTTTCCCATAATATCACTCCCTCTCTCCCTCGGTTTTAATCCCTAATCTCTCTGTTTCCCTAATCTCTCCTCTGTTTTCCCCTAATCTCACTCCCTCTCTCCCTCTGTTTTCCCATAATCTCACTCCTCTCTCCTCACTCTGTTTTCCCTAATCTCTCTCCTCTCTCCTCTGTTTTCCCCTAATCAATCCCTCGCTCCCTCTGTTTTCCCTAATCTCACTCCCTCTCTCCCTCTGTTTTCCTTTAATCTCACTCCCTCTGTTTTCCCCCAATCTCTCCCTCTCTCCCTCTGTTTTCCCCTCATCTCACCCTCTCTCCTCTGTTTTTCCCTAATCTCACTCCCTCTCTCCTCTGTTTTCCCTAATCTCACTCTCACTCCCTCTGTTTTCCCTAATCTCACTCCCTCTCTCTGTTCTGTTTTCCCCAATCTCAATCCTCTCTCCTCTGTTTTCCCTTAATATCACTCCCTCTCTGTTTTCCCCTAATCTCACTCCCTCTGTTTTCCTAATCTCACTCCCTCTCTCCCTCTGTTTTCCCCCTAATCTCACTCCTCTCCCTCTGTTTTCCCCCTAATCTCACTCCCTCTCTCCTCTGTTTTCCCTAATCTCACTCCCTCTCTCGCTCTGTTTCCCCCTAATCTCACTCCCTCTGTTTTCCCCTAATCTCTCTCCCTCTTCCCTCTGTTTTCCCTAATCTCACTCCTCTCTCCCCTCTGTTTTCCCTAATCTCTCTCCTCTCTCCTCTCTGTTTTCCCCCTAATCTCACTCCCTCTCTCCCTCTGTTTTCCCCCAATCTCTCCCTCCCTCTGTTTTCCCCTAATCTCTCTCCCTCTGTTTTCCCCTAATCTCACTCCCTCTCTCCCTCTGTTTCCCCAATCTCCTCTCCCCTCTCTCCTCTGTTTTCCCCTAATATCACTCCCTCTCTCCCTCTGTTTTCCCTAATCTCCTCCCCTCTCTCCCTCTGCTTTCCCTAATCTCCTCCCTCACTCCCTCGGTTTCCTAATCTCACTCCCTCTCTCCTCGGATTTCCCTAATCTCACTCCCTGTTTTCCCTAAATCTCTCCCTCTCTCCCTCTGTTTCCCCCTAATATCAATCCCTCGCTCCTCTGTTTTTCTAAATCACAATCTCCCTCTCCCTAATCTCTCCCTCTGTTTTCCCCTAATCTCTCCCCTCTCTCTCACTCTGTTTTCCCCTAATCTCCTTTCCCTCTCCCTCTGTTTTCCCATAATATCACTCCCTCTCTACCTCTGTTTCCCTAATCTGCTCCTCTCTCCCTCTGTTTTCCCTTAATCTCACTCCTCTGTTTTCCCCTAATCTCCTCCCTCTCTCCCTCTGTTTCCCATAATCTCACTCCCTCTGTTTTCCCCTAATCTCTCTCCCTCTCTTCCTCTGTTTTCCCCTCATCTCCTCCCTCTCTCCCTCTGTTTTCCCCTAATCTCACTCCCTCTCTCCCTCTGTTTCCCTTAATCTCCTCCCTCTGTTTCCCTAATCTCACTCCCCTCTCTCCCTCTGTTTTCCCCCAATCTCCTCCCTCTCTCCCTCTGTTTTCCCCTAATCTCTCTCCCTCTCTCCCTCTGGTTTCCCCCTAATCATCCCTCTCTCTCCCTCTGTTTTCCCCTAATCTCTCCCTCTGTTTTCCCCTAATCTCCTCCCTCTGTTTTCCCCAATCTCACTCCCTCTCTCGCTCTGTTTCCCTCTAATCTCACTCCTCTGTTTTCCCTAATCTCTCTCCCTCTCTTCCTCTGATTTCCCCTAAATCTCACTCCCTCTCTCCCTCTGTTTTCCCTAATCTCAATCCCTCTCTCCCTCTGGTTTCCCTAATCTCACTCCCTCTCTCCTCTGTTTTCCCTAATCTCTCTCCCTCTGTTTTCTCTCTCCCTCTGTTTCCCCTAATCTCCTCCCTCTCTCCCTCTGTTTCCCCTAATATCCCCCTCTGTTTTCCTAATCTCTCCTCTGTTTTCCCTAATCTCACTCCATCTCTCCTCTATTTTCCCATAATATCCACTCCCTCTGTCACTTTTTCCCTAATCTCACTCCCTCTCTCCCTCTGTTTTCCCCTAATCTCACTCCCCTCTCTCCCTCTGTTTTCCCCTAATCTCACTCCCTCACTCCCTCTTTTTCCCTCTCTCCCTCGGATTTCCCTAATCTCTCCTCTGTTTTCCCCTAATCTCTCTCCCTCTCTCCCTCTGTTTCCCCCTAATATCAATCCCTCGCTCCTCATTTTTCCCTAATCTCTCCTCTCTCCATCTGTTTCCCCAATCTCACTCCTCTGTTTCCCTAAATCTCTCCCCCTCTCTCCCTCTGTTTTCCTTAATCTCACTCCCTCTCTCCTCTGTTTTCCCTAATATCACTCCCTCTCTCCCTCTGTTTTTCCCTAATCTCACTCCCTCTCTCCCTCTGTTTTCCCCTAATCTCCTCCCTCTCTCCCTCTGTTTTCCTTAATCTCACTCCCTCTGTTTTAATCTCTCTCCCTCTCTCTCTGTTTTCCCCTAATCTCACCCCTCTCTCCTCTGTTTTCCCTTTATCTCACTCCCACTCTCCTCTGTTTACCCCTAATCTCACTCCCGACTCTCCCTCTGTTTTCCCTAATCTCCCCTCTCTCCCTCTGTTTTCCCTAAATCTCACTCCCTCTCCCGTCTGTTTCCCATAATATCACTCCCTCTCTCAAATCTCACTCCCTCTGTTTTTTCCCCTAATCTCTCTCCCTCTTCCTCTGTTTTCCTAATCTCCTCTCTCCCTCTGTTTTCCCCTCATCTCCCTCTCTCCCTCTGTTTTCCCTAATCTCACTCCCTCTCTCCCTCTGTTTTCCCCCCAATCTCAATCCCTCTCTCCTCTGTTTTCCCCTAATCTCTCTCCCTCTCTCCCTCTGGTTTCCCCTACCATCTCCTCCCTCTCCCTCTGTTTTCCCCTAATCTCTCTCCTCTGTTTTCCCCTAATCTCACTCCCTCTGTTTTCCCTAATCTCACTCCCTCTCTCCCTCTGTTTTCCCCTAATATCACTCCCCTCTGTTTTCCTTTATCTCACTCTCTCTCCTCTGTTTTCCCCTAATCTCTCACTCCCTCTCTCCCTCTGTTTTCCCCTAATCTCACTCCCTCTCTCCCTCTGTTTCCCTAATCTCACTCCCTCTCTCTCATCTGTTTTTCCATAATCTCCTCCCTCTCTCCTCTGTTTTCCCTTTATCTCACTCCCTCTCTCCCTCTGTTTACCCCTAATCTCACTCCCACTCTCCTCTGTTTTCCTAAATCTCACTCCCTCTCTCCCTCTGTTTTCCCTAATCTCACTCCCTCTCTCCTCTGTTTTCCCCTAATATCACTCCCTCTCTCCCTGTTTTCCCCTAATCTCCTCTGTTTTTCCCTAATCTCTCTCCCTCTCTTCCTCTGTTTTCCCTAATCCCACTCCCCTCTCTCCTCTGTTTTCCCCTCATCTCACTCCCTCTGTTTCCCTAATATCTCCCTCTGTTTTCCCTAATCTCTCTCCCCCTCTGTTTTCCCCGAATCTCACTCCTCTGTTCTTTTCCCTAATCTCTCCCTCTCTCCCTCTGTTTTCCTTAATCTCACTCCTCTCTCCCTCTGTTTTCCCCTAATATCCTCCCTCTCGCCCTCTGTTTTCCTTAATCTCACTCCCTCTGTTTCCCTAATCTCATCCCTCTCTCCCTCTGTTTCCTTAATCTCACTCCTCTGTTTCCCCCTAATCTCCTCCCTCTCTCCTCTGTTTTCCCCCAATCTCCCTCTCACCTCTGTTTTCCCCTAATATCTCCCTCTGTTTTCCCCTAATCTCTCCCCTCTCTCCCTCTGTTTTCCCTCTCCCTCTCTCCCTCTGATTTCCCCTAATCTCTCCCTTGTTTTCCCCTAATTTCTCTCCCCTCTCTCCCTCTGTTTCCCCTAATATCAATCCCTCCTCTGGTTTTTCTCCCTAATCTCCTCTGTTTTCCCTAATCTCACTCCCTCTGTTTTCCCCTTAATCTCTCCCCCTCTCTCACTCTGTTTCCCCTAATCTCACTCCCTCTCTCCCTCTGTTTTCCCATAATATCTCCCCTCTCTACCTCTGTTTTCCCTAATCTCTCCCTCTCTCCCTCTGTTTTCCCCTAATCTCACTCCCTCTCTCCCTCTTTTTCCCTTAATCTCACTCCCTCTGTTTTCCCCTAATCTCACTCCTCTCCCTCTGTTTCCCATAATCTCACTCCTCTGTTTTCCCTAATCTCTCTCCCTCTCTTCCTCTGTTTTCCCCTCATCTCTCTCCCTTCTCCTCTGTTTTCCCCAATCTCCTCCCTCTTCTCCTCTGTTTTCCCCTAATCTCACTCCTCTCTCCTCTGTTTCCCCTAATCTCACTCCCTCTCTCCCTCTGTTTTCCCTAATCTCACTCCCTCCATCTGTTTCCCCCTAATATCAATCCCTCGCTCCTTAGTTTCCCTAAATCTCACTCCCTCTCTCCCTCTGTTTTCCCCTAATCTCACTCCCTCTGTTTTCCCCTAATCTCTCCCCCTCTCTCCTCTGTTTCCCCTAATCTCACTCCCTCTCTCCTCTGTTTTCCCCTAATCTCACCCCCTCTCTCCCTCTGTTTTCCCTTAATCTCACCTCTGTTTCCCCCAATCTCTCTCCCTCTCCCCTCTGTTTCCCTAATCTCACCCCCTCTCTCCCTCTGTTTTCCTTTATCTCACTCCCCTCTCCCTCTGATTTCCCCTAATCTCACTCCCTCTCTCCTCTGTTTTCCCTAATCTCACTCCCTCTCTCTCCCTCTGTTTTCCCTAATCTCACTCCCTCTCTCCCTCTGTTTTCCCTTAATCTCACTCCCTCTGTTTCCCCTAATCTCACTCCTCTCTCCTCTGTTTTCCCCCAATCTCACTCCCTCTCCCTCTGTTTTCCTTTAATCTCACCTCCTCTGTTTTCCCCCAATCTCTCTCCCTCTCTCCTCTGTTTTCCCTAATCTCACTCCCTCTCTCCCTCTGTTTTCCCCTAATCTCACTCCCTCTCTCCCTCTGTTTTCCTCTAATCTCTACTCCCTCTCCTCTGTTTTCCTTTAATCTCACTCCCTCTGTTTTTCCCTAATCTCTCTCCCTCTCTCCTCTGTTTTCCCATAAATCTCCTCCCTCTCTCCCTCTGTTTTCCCTTTATCTCACCTCCCTCTCTCCCTCTGTTTTTCCCTAATCTTCTCCCACTCTCCCTCTGTTTTCCCTAATCTCCTCCCTCTCTCCCTCCTGTTTTCTTCCCTAATCTCACTCCCTCTCCCATCTGTTTTCCCATAATATCTACTCCTCTCTCACTCTGTTTTCCCCTAATCTCACTCCTCTGTTTCCCCTAATCTTCTCCTCTCTCTTCCTCTGTTTTCCCTAATCTCCCTCCCTCTCTCCCTCTGTTTTCCCCTCATCTCACTCCCTCTCTCCTCTGTTTTCCTCTAATCTCACTCCCTCTCTCCCTCTGTTTTCCCCCAATCTCACTCCTCTCTCCTCTGTTTCCCCTGTCTCTCCTCCTCCCTCTGGTTTCCCCTAATCTCACTCCTCTCTCTCCTCTGCCTCTTACTCTTCTTCCTTGAGCTTTTCCTAATCTCTCCCTCTGTTTTCCCCTAATCTCTCTCCCTCTGTTTTCCCCTAATCTCACTCCCTTTCTCCTCTGTTTCCCTAATCTCACTCCTCTGTTTCCCTAATCCTCTCCCCTCTCTCCGTTTGTTTTCCCCTAATCTCACACCCTCTCTCCCTCTGTTTCCTTAATCTCCCTCTCCCTCTGTTTCCCTAATCTCACTCCCTCTCTCCCTCTGTTTTCCCCCAATCTCCCTCCCTTCCCTCTCTGTTTCCTAATCTCACTCCCCTCTCCGTCTGTTTCCCATAATATCACTCCCTCTCACTCTGTTTTCCCCTAATCTCACTCCTCTGTTTTCCCTAATCTCTCTCCCTCTCTTCCTCTGTTT
This sequence comes from Oncorhynchus tshawytscha, assembly GCF_018296145.1. Lineage (NCBI taxonomy): Eukaryota > Metazoa > Chordata > Actinopteri > Salmoniformes > Salmonidae > Oncorhynchus > Oncorhynchus tshawytscha. The sequence goes on from NC_056459.1 coordinate 39,456,555, forward strand.
TCCCTAATCTCTCCCCTCTCTCCCTCTGTTTCCCCTCATATCACTCCCTCTCTCCCTCTGTTTTCCCCTAATCTCATCTCCCTCTCTCCCTCTGTTTTCCCCCAAATCTCACCCTCTCTCCCTCTGTTTTCCCTAATCTCTCCCTCTCTCCCTCTGGTTTCCCTTAATCTCACTCCCTCTCTCCTCTGTTTTCCCCTAATCTCTCTCCCTCTGTTTTCCCCTAATCTCTCTCCCTCTGTTTTCCCCTAATCTCACTCCCTCTCTCTCCCTCTGTTTTCCCCTAATATCACTCCTCTCTCCCCTCTGTTTTCCCTAATCACTCTCCTCTGTTTTCCTCTCTCCTCTGTTTTCCCTAATCTCACTCCCTCTCTCCCTCTGTTCCCATAATCTCACTTTCTCCTTCTGTTTCCCTTTATCTCACTCCCTCTCTCCCTCTGTTTTTTACCCCCTAATCTCACTCCCTCTCCCTCTGTTCTTCCTAATCTCACTCCTCTCTCCTCTGTTTTCCCTAATCTCACTCCTTCTCCATCTGTTTCCCATAATATCACTCCCTCTCTCTCTGTTTTCCCCTAATCTCTCCTCTCTTCCTCTGTTTTCCTAATCTCCTCCCTCTCTCCCTCTGTTTTCCCCTATCTCACTCCCTCTCTCCTCTGTTTCCCTAATCTCTCTCCCTCTCTCCCTCTGGTTTCCCCTAATCTTTACTCCCTCTCTCCCTCTGTTTTCCCCTAATATCCTCCCTCTGTTTTCCCCTAATCTCTCTCATCTGTTTTCCCCATAATCTCACTCCCTCTCACTCTGTTTTCCCTAATCTCACTCCCTCTCTCCCTCTGTTTTCCCTAATATCCTCCCTCTCCCCTCTGTTTTCCCTAATCTCCCCCTCTCTCCTCTGTTTTACCCTAATCTCACTCCCTCTCTCCCTCTGTTTCCTTAATCTCACTCCCTCTGTTTCCCCTAATCTCACTCCTCTCTCCCTCTGTTTTCCCCTCATCTCACTCCCTCTCTCTCTCTGTTTCCCCTAATATCACTCCCTCTGTTTTCCTAATCTCTCCCCCTCTCTCCTCTGTTTCCTAATCTCACTCCCTCTCTCCCTCTGTTTTCCCTAATCTCACTCCCTCTCTCCCTCTGTTTCCCTAATCTCACTCCCTCTCTCCCTCTGTTTTCCCCTAATCTCACTCCCTCTCTCCCTCTGTTTTCCCTTTATCTCACTCCCTCTCTCCCTCTGTTTACCCCTAATCTCACTCCCACTCTCCCTCTGTTTTTCCCTAATCTCACTCCCTCTCTCCCTCTGTTTTCCCCTAATCTCACTCCCTCTCTCCGTCTGTTTTCCCATAATATCACTCCCTCTCTCACTCTGTTTTCCCCTAATCTCCTCCTCTGTTTTCCTCTCTCTCCCTCTCTTCCTCTGTTTTCCTAATCTCACTCCCTCTCCCCTCTGTTTCCCCTCATCTCACTCCCTTCTCCTCTGTTTCCCTAATCTCACCTCCCTCTCTCCTCTCTGTTTCCCCTAATATCACTCCTCTCTGTTTTCCCCTAATCTCTCTCCCTCTGTTTCCCCTAATCTCACTCCCTCTCTCCCTCTGTTTTCCCTAATCTCACTCCTTCTCAATCTGTTTCCCCTAATATCACTCCCTCTCTCCCTCTGTTTTCCCCCTAATCTCACTCCCTCTCTCCTCTGTTTCCCATAATCTCACTCCCTCTCTCTCTGTTTCCCATTATCTCACTCCCTCTCTCCCTCTGTTTACCCCTAATCTCACTCCCACTCTCCTCTGTTTTCCCTAATCTCACTCCTCTCCCTCTGTTTTCCCCAATCTCACTCCCTTCTCCGTCTGTTTCCCATAATATCCTCCCTCTCTCACTCTGTTTTCCCCCTAATCTCCCCTC